>NC_057807.1:574720943-574725242 GCF_018294505.1 Triticum aestivum | reverse complement strand
ACTGCAAGTCGAGATGGACTTGCAACTAGAAGAAAAAGTCAAACCCAAGTTGTGAGTTAACGATGGACTTGCAACTAGGACAAAAAAAGTTCGGGTCCCAGAGTCAAGAGCGGACTTGCAATTGGAAGGAAAAAAACTTCAAGCCTGAGTTGCGAGTCGAGGATGGACTTGCAACTGAGACAAAAACAAAGACCGGGTCCCAGTTGCGAGTTGAGGGTGGACTTGCAACTAGGACAAAAAAATGTCACGCCCCGGTTGCGAGTCAAGGGCGGACTTGCAAATGGGACAAAATAGAATAGGTCCCAGTTGCGAGTCGAGGATGGACTTGCAACTAGGGCAAAAAAAGGCCAGACCCCAATTATGAGTCGAGGACCAACAAAAGCGGAGTCGAGTAGGCCTAGGCCAACAACAGAATACACAATAAACAAACAACTGAGGTGCAAGGTAGAGCTTGCAGGAAAATGAAGTAAAAATAAATAAAATGGTGAACTTAAAAGGTTCTTATAAATTTTTAAAAATCATGGATTTAAAAGACTAGAAAAGAGAAAAACAAAAGTTTAAAAAGATAGGACCTCTATTGCATGTTAGTGTGTGGTTGGACTCGCACCTAGAACAAAAAATGGATTGGGACTCAGTTGGGGGACAAGACAAAACATAACAAGGAGACACAAGAATACATCATCCAATGCCGGGAGATCAAAAGTTTATGTGAAAATTACGAAAACAAGATGCAACGGACAACACCTTAATGAGACACTGCTAAATCTCATCTTGGTGATGAAGGGTGGAAAAAATGTAAGATAATGTTAAAATGAACTAGAAAGGCAACGACCGCAATAAAGCTCTTATTTTCTTATCTCTTTCGATTCTAGTCGCGGTCTAGAAACAATGCAACGAAACGGGCTGCCAACACTTATGATAATGGGCTGATAAAAAGTGAAGACAAACAGGCCAACAAAATGATATACGACAAACAAACAATGACCAGCGAGGCGAGGGATCCAGTGCTCGCACAAAAATGGCAAACTAAGTCGCAGTAGAAAACATAGAAGAGACATCGCTAAAAGTCATTTAGATATGATTTCGCAATTACGTATAAAGTTCATCCACGAATTCAAAAGGAGATCACAAAAATTTCAACATTATTTCCAAAATTTACAAAAATATTCAAAAAAGTCATGGTCATGAATTTGAAAAAAAAGGGAAAAAGAAAAGATAAAATAAAAATAAACAGAAAATGAACCAAAAGAAAAATCGGATAGAGAAAATAAAGAAAATTGAAGAAAAAACGTCAAGGAAGATCGATCTTCAGGCCCCCATGTTGTCCATCTCAAAACCACTCTACGACTCCTCTGAACAATAAAAACAAATAAAAATGCTCCAGACATCTCCACAAGCAACAACATATATATACAAACTCGCAGCCCACACAAATAACGAGCTAGCTTATACAACGAGAAGGTTGCTAAAAGAAAAAACGAGGAAGCGTTGCCCACGCCAGGAAATGCAAAAGAGCCAGCTGTTTTACCCACACACAGAAAAAACAGCTTGTCTCAAAAAAAAAGAAAAAACACAGAAAAAACAGTTGTTCCTTTGCACGAATCCTACAACACTTTGATGTGTGGTTAGGGTGTTAGATGTGAGATAGTTATTTCACATCTAGATGTGAAATAGCAAATCTGTTGAAAAAAATGACGGCGAAGGCGCAGTAAGATCTCATATATTATTCTGATGCAATGATGCAATCTAGGCCACGCCCATCCTCCCTCGCAGCCTACACAAATAACGAGCTAGCTTATACAACGAGAAGGTTGCTAAAAGAAAAAACGAGGAAGCGTTGCCCACGCCAGGAAAATGCAAAACAGCCAGCTGTTTTACCCACACACAGAAAAAACAGCTTGTCTCCAAAAAAAGAAAAAACATAGAAAAAACAGCTGTTCCTTTGCACGAATCCTACAACACTTTGATGTGTGGTTAGGGTGTTAGATGTGAGATAGTTATTTCAGAAATAGCAAATCTGTTGGAAAAAATGACGGCGGAGGCGCAGTGAGATCTCATATACTCCCTCTGTTCGGAATTACTTGTCGTACAAATGGTTGTGTCTAGACGTATTTTAGTTCTAGATACATCCATTTCCGAGACAAGTAATTCCGAACGGAGGGAGTATTATTCTGATGCAATGATGCAATCTAGGTCACGCCCATCCTCCCTGTTTTTGTACGCTAGCAAATACCCGTCATTTGCAATGAAATAACAGATAATTTTATGTTATGAACATGCATATCTGCCAAATGTGATTCGTGTTTTTTTTTGTTTGAAATTCATGGTGGTGAGGTGCTCTTCATTTCAGAAAACACTCGTGCGTACGTGCGTGCATGCGTGTGTGTGTGTTAGCTTATTGTTTGGCGAATTATAGCTGATCAGAGCGAGCCACCGCTGTTTGGCTCTATTGAGGACTTGTGGCCTCTCAACTGTAACTCTAGGCAATTTTGAAAGTCTATTGCAGTCTTTTATGCGGGAGAGACCTACACTAAAAGTTGGGTATCATCTAAATAAAAGAATAATAAATAAAAGGGTTTTGAATGAACAATAAAGAAAATGATTGTCCCTAGGCAATTGGATATGAAACGATAGTGATAATTCTCTATTGCAGTCTTTTATGCGGGAGAGGCCTACACTAACAAGTAGCAAAATACATTGACTACTAGTACTTATGATTTGAACTCTACCAAGCATCCGCAAATACCAAAGATTAAGTAAGGTAAAACACAATCATAGTATTAAGATCTAATGTCCCCTTTAATCCCATAAGCAACAACTCACGCACTGGGGTTTTGATTTCAGTCACTCCAGCTACCCACCATAAGCAATCAATCACATATTGCAACACCCTACGAAGGGAGTCCCACGCGTGTGCACAAAACGGTAGGCATCATAGTAAAACACCATAATAGCATACAACTCATATCAACCATAACATATCTCAATTAACCCATGGGACAAACAGAAACTACTCGGACATAATAGAGATACAACACGTCATCGGATAATAATATATAGCTATAAACATCATCTTCAAGTAGAGATTACAATAGGGTGAGAGAGAGAGAGTACACCACTCCATAGAGAGGGAGAAAGATGTTGCTGATTGTTGTGACGATGGTTCCCCTAGCAGCGCTCCGGTGCCACCGGGAGAGAGGGGGAGAGGCATCCCTCCTTCTTCTTCTTGCTTGGCGTTCCCCCTAGATGTGAGAAGGGTTCCCCCTCTGGACCTTGGCCTCCACGTCTCCCAAAGGGTGAGAGCCCCTCTGAGATTGGATCTCTCCTCCTCTGTTTCTCTATGTTTCGGTACTGTTTCTGCGGACGAGTGTCATTTCTTAGATGTCCACAGATCCTCCAGTTAGACTGAAATTTTAAGGAGATTTTTTCAATAAATTTGGCTTTCTTACAACAAAACAAGAGCTCCAACCAACATTCACAGCCCCCACACGGGCCCCTCGCGCGACCAAGGGCCTTGGCGCGTATCTAGGTCATGTCACGCCCTCGTGTACCACCTATGATGATTGCTTCGCCCAAAAATCCAATAATTCCCAATAAAAATCACAAAAATATTTAGCCCATTCTGGTTCCATGAATATTTCACCTAAAACCCCCAAAACAATATAAAACAGGAAATGGCCTTTGGCATTGAATTAATAGGTTAGTCTAAATAAAAATAATACAAATTATTGTCAAAAGTATGTAAAAGTGGTATGATAATAGCACGAAACAATAAAAAATTGCAGGTCAAAGACATATCAAACCCCCTTGTCACTATTCCACTGGCACGCCACCATCGCCTCCATGCGCTAGCCGCCGAGCAGCCACCCTGGCCTCGACGGATGACCGTGCCACCAGTGTTGCCCCGCACAGTCCCACCATTGTGTCCTGCACGCGGCGCTCCTAATAGCCGGTGCTACCCGGGAAGCCACCACCACTCGAGGAGGGAAGGAGTCCCGGTCACCACAGACACGGCTAGGCTTCGCCCGACGATGGCGAGGGGATGATAGTGAGGAGGAGGATTGGGGACAGGGAGAAGGGGAGCTCGCGAGAGCGACGAGATGAGATGGTAGGGTGTCCTTTACAGCTCGTGCTTCATATGTCGGTGGTATGAGACCATTACCTCTCTCCGATCCCGAGGATCTCCATGACCAGCCTCGGTGATGAACTGCTCGAACACCAGCGACCATGTAAGCACCGGCACGCCTGCAACCGTCATAGGCACCGTGTTTCGCCGGCAGTGCGTCATGAACGCACCCA
>NC_057807.1:574719093-574720661 GCF_018294505.1 Triticum aestivum | reverse complement strand
TTCAAGGTTCCGGGTGGAGGCCGGGACCATTTCTCTGTACTGTGTTGCTTCTGTTTTCCTTCTCTTTTCTTCTCCTTCAAAACATTCATGGCATGGTAATTAATTGAGGAGCATATCTCATCAGAAGTTTTTATAGAATCTCACATGTTTTCCCTATTTCTCCGGTGCCACCAATGCCAAAGAAGTATGCATGTTTTAATTTTATCTTCCTCGTGTAAGCTCAAAATTATATCCATAAAGCTCATGGCATCGTTTTAACTAATTAGTTATAGTCTAACATGTTCCAACATAGCTTTCCTCCACACCTCCTTTACCTTCTTGCATTTAACAAAACAGCTCCCGGCATCCTCATCCAGCCTAAAACAGATAGGGCAGCAAACTATTAATTCATACCTCTGGACTAGAGTTTCCTTTGCAGTGGTAGGCCGGGAGGTGTAGCGCCCATAAATTTGGCCAATTGAAACCACCCACGTTTTCATCCGCACTTGAGGACGAAGTTAGTCCGGCAAGAGATTCATGGGTTGTGCTATCCACTGCTAATCTATAGGCAGATTTTACGGAGAAAATTCTTTTTGTCGTAATGTCATGCTATGAAATCTTTAGTGTGCTCTTCATTTTTTTTAAAGATCCAGCTTGGTTGGCTTCAATTGATTTAGAAGGGAGCATATGGAAAACAATCGTTGATCAAGTGATCCCAAACAGAACAAAAAGAGACGGAGAGAAAGGAAAATCGAGGGGGCCGCACCACGGCGCCCTTGAATTGCATCTTCTCGTGGAAAGGTTTGTTTCACTAGGTCTTCATCCCAGGTATTTGTAGCAGGATCAATCAGGTCAGTGACCTTCTTTATGAAGTTCCTGCCTTTTTGAGTAGTGAATGGTTCAGGAAATGCTAAAGGACTTTGATCACAAGAACTAGTTGTTGGGGAACGTTGCAGAAAATTAAAATTTTTCCTACGGTTTCACCAAGATCCATCTATGAGTTCATCTAGCAACGAGTCATGGGAGAGTGATTGCATCTACATACCACTTGTAGATCGCGTGCGGAAGCATTCAAGTGAACGGGGTTGATGGACTCGTACTCATCGTGATTCAAATCACCGATGACCTAGTGCCGAACGGACAGCACCTCCGCGTTCAACACACGTACGGAGCGGATGACGTCTCCTCCTTCTTGATCCAGCAAGGGGGAAGGAGAGGTTGATGATGATCCAGAAGCACGACGGTGTGGTGGTGGATGCAGCAGAACTCCGGCAGGGCTTCGCTGAGCGACTACGGGAGGAGGAGGAGGTGTAGCAGGAAGGGGAGGCGCCAAGGGCTTCAGGGTGCGGCCACCCCTCCCTCCCCTCCCTTTATATAGGGGCAAGGGAGAGGGGGAGGCGCAGCCTTGCCCCTTCCTCCAAGGAAGGGGTGCGGCCAAGGGGGGGAGGAGTCCATCCTCCCCAAGGCACCTCGGAGGTGCCTTCCCCCTTGAGGACTCTCCCCTTTTTCTTATATCTTGGCGCATGGGCCTCTTGGGGCTGGTGCCCTTGGCCCATATAGGCCAAGGCGCACCCCCTACAGCCCATGTG
>NC_057807.1:574712022-574718868 GCF_018294505.1 Triticum aestivum | reverse complement strand
GACCCCTTTCGGCACTCCCGGTACAATACCGATAACGTGCGAAACTTTTCCGGCGACCAAAATAAGACTTCCCATATATAAATCTTTATCTCCGGACCATTCCGGAACTCCTCGTGACGTCCGGGATCTCATCCGAGACTCCGAACAACATTCGGTTTGCTGCATACTCATATTCATACAACCCTAGCGTCATCGAACCTTAAGTGTGTAGACCCTACGGGTTCGGGAACCATGCAGACATGACCGAGACGTTCTCCGGTCAATAACCAACAGCGGGATCTGGATACCCATGTTGGCTTCCACATGTTCCACGATGATCTCATCGGATGAACCACGATGTCAAGGACTCAATCGATCCCATAAACAATTCCCTTTGTCTAGTGGTATTGTACTTGCCCGAGATTCGATCGTCGGTATGCCGATACCTTGTTCAACCCCGTTACCGGCAAGTCTCTTTACTCATTCCGTAACACATCATCCCGTGATCAACCCCTTGGTCACATTGTGCACATTATGATGATGTCCTACCGAGTGGGCCTAGAGATACCTCTCCGTTTACCGGAGTGACAAATCCCAGTCTCGATTCGTGCCAACCTAACAGACACTTTCGGAGATACCTGTAGTGCACCTTTATAGCCACCCAGTTACGTTGTGACGTTTGGTACACCCAAAGCATTCCTACGGTATCCGGGAGTTGCACAATCTCATGGTCTAAGGAAATGATACTTGACATTAGAAAAGCTTTAGCATATGAACTACGATCTTTGTGCTAGGCTTAGGATTGGGTCTTGTCCATCACATCATTCTGCCAATGATGTGATCCCGTTATCAATGACATCCAATGTCCATGGTCAGGAAACCATGACCATCTATTGATAAACGAGCTAGTTAACTAGAGGCTTACTAGGGACATGGTGTTGTCTATGTACCCACACATGTATCTGAGTTTCCTATCAATACAATTATAGCATGGATACTAAACGATTATCATGAACAAGGAAATATAATAATAACTAATTTATTATTGCCTCTAGGGAATATTTCCAACAGTCTCCCACTTGTACTAGAGTCAATAATCTAGTTCACATCGCCATGTGATTAACACTGATAGGTCACATCGCCATGTGACCAACATCCAAAGAGTTTACTAGTGTCGCTAAACTAGTTCACATCACCATGTGATTAAGACTCAATGAGTTCTGGGGTTTGATCATGTTTTCCTTGTGAGAGAAGTTTTAGTCAACGGGTCTGCAGTATTCAGATCCGTATGTACTTTGCAATTCTCTATGTCATATTGTAAATGTTGCTTCCACGTTCCACTTGAAGCTATTCCAAATGGTTGCTCCACTATACGTATCCGGTTTGCTACTCAGAGTCACTCGGATAGGTGTTAAAGCTTGCATCGACGTAACCCTTTACGTCGAACTCTTTATCACCTCCATAATCGAGAAACATGTCCTTATATACTCCAAGGACAATTTTGACCGCTGTCCAATGATCCCCATTCCTGGATCATTCTTGTACCCCTTGACTGACTCATGGCAAGGCACACTTCCGGTGCGGTACACAGCATAGCATACTATAGAGCCTATGTCTAAAGCATAGGGGACGACCTTCGTCCTTTCTCTCTTTTCTGCCGTGGTCGAGCTTTAAGTCTTAACTTCGTACCTTACATCTCAGGCAAGAACTCCTTCTTTGACTGATCCATCTTCAACACCTTCAAGATCATGTCAAGGTGTATGCTCATTTGAAAGTACCATTAAGCGTTTTTTATCTATCCTCATAGATCTTGATGCTCAATGTTCAAGTAGCCTAATCCAGGTTTTCACTTGAAACACACTTTTCAAATAACCCTATATGCTTTACAGAAAATTCTACATCATTTCTGATCATCAATATGTCAACGACATATACTCATCAGAAATTCTATAGTGCTCCCACTCACTTCTTTGGAAATACAAGTTTCTCACAAACTTTGTATAAACCTAAAATCTTTGATCATCTTATCAAAGTGCACATTCCAACTCCGAGATGCTTACTCTAGTCCTTAGAAGGATCGCTGGAGCCAGCATAACTTTTAGCATCCTTAGGATCGACAAAAACTTTCTGATTGTATCACATACAACCTTTCCTTACAAAACTGGTAAGGAAACTCGTTTTGACATCCATCTGCCTGATTTCATAAATGCAGCTAATGCTAACATGATTCGGACGGACTTAAGCATTGCTACGGATGAGAAAATCTCATCGTAGTCAACTCCTTGAACTTGTGAAAAACTCTTTGCCACAAGTCGAGCTTCATAGACGGTGACATTACCGTCCACGTCTGTCTTCTTCTTAAAGATCCATTTATCTCAATGGCTTGCCGATCAACGGGCAAGTCCACCAAAGTCCATGCTTTGTTCTGATACATGGATCCTATCTCGGATTTCATGGCTTCTAACCATTTGTTGGAATATGGGCCCACCATTGCTTCTCCATAGCTCGTAGGTTCATTGTTGTCTAGCAACATGACATTCAAGACAGGATCACCGTACCACTCCGAAGGAGTACGCGTCCTTGTCGTCCTACGAGGTTCGGTAGTGACTTGATCCGAAGTTTCATGATCACTATCATAAGCTTCTACTTCAATTGGTGTAGGTGCCACAGGAACAACTTCCTGTGCCCTGCTACACACTAGTTGAAGTGATGGTTCAATAACCTCATCAAGTCTCCACCATCCTCCCACTCAATTCTTTCGAGAGAAACTTTTCCTCGAGAAAGGACCCGTTTCTAGAAACAATCCCTATTGCTTTTGGATCTGAATTAGGAGGTATACCCAACTGTTTTGGGTGTCCTATGAAGATGCATTTTGTCCGCTTTGGGTTCGAGCTTATCAACCTGAAACTTTTCCACATAAGCGTCGCAGCCCCAAACTTTGAAGAAATGACAACTTAGGTTTCTCCAAACCATAGTTCAAACGGTGTCGTCTCAACGGAATTACGTGGTACCCCATTAAAGTGAGTGCGGTTGTCTCTAATGCCTAACCCATGAACGATAGTGGTAATTCGATAAGAGACATCATGGTACGCACCATATCCAATAGGGTGCAACTATGATGTTCGGACACACCATCACACTATGGTGTTCCAGGCGGTATTAATTGTGAAACAATTTCCACAATGTCTTAATTGCGTGCCAAAGCTCGTAACTCAGATACTCATCTCTATGATCATATCATAGACATTTTATCCTCTTGTCACGACGATCTTCAACTTCACTCTGAAATTACTTGAACCATTCAATAATTCAGACTTGTGTTTCATCAAGTAAATATACTCAACATCTACTCAAATCATCTATGAAGTAAGAACATAACGATATTTACTGCATGCCTCAACACTTATTGGACTGCACACATCAAAATGTATTACTTCCAACAAGTTGCTATCTTGTTCCATCTTACTGAAAACGAGGCTTTTTCAGTCATCTTGACCATGTCGTATGATTTGCATATCTCAAGTGATTCAAAATCAAGTGAGTCTAAACGATCCATTTGCATGGAGTTTCTTCATGCGTATACACCAATATACATGGTTCGCATGTCTCAAACTTTTCAAAAACGAGTGAGTCCAAAGATCCATCAACATGGAGCTTCTTCATGCGTTTTATACCAATATGACTTACATGGCAGTGCCACAAGTAGGTGGTACTATCATTACTATCTTATATCTTTTGGCATGAAAATGTGTATCACTACGATCAAGATTCAATAAACCACTCCTTTAGGTGCAAGACCATTGAAGGTATTATTCAAATAAATAGAGTAACCATTATTCTCCTTAAATGAATAACCGAATTGCGATAGACATAATCCAATCATGTCTATGCTCAACACAAACACCAAATGACAATTATTCAGGTTTAATACTAATCTTGATGGTAGAGGGAGCATGCGATGTTTGATCACATCAAACTTGGAAACACTTCCAACACATATCGTCAGCTCACCTTTAGCTAGTCTCCGTTTATTCCGTAGCTCTTTTATTTCGAGTTACTAACACTTAGCAACCGAACCGGTATCTTAATACCCTGGTGCTACTAGGAGTACTAGTAAAGTACACATTAACATAATGTATATCCAATATACTTCTATCGACCTTGTCAGCCTTCTTATCTACCAAGTATCTAGGGTAATCCTGCTCCAGTGGCTGTTCCCCTTATTACAGAAGCACTTAGTCTCGGGTTTAGGTTCAACCTTGGGTTTCTTCACTAGAGCAGCAGCTGATTTGCCGTTTCATGAAGTATCCCTTCTTGCCCTTGCCCTTTTTGAAACTAGTGGTTTCACCAACCATCAACAATTGATGCTCCTTCTTGATTTCTACTTTCGCGGTGTCAAACATCACGAATACCTCAAGGATCATCATATCTATCCCTGATATGGTATAGTTCATCACGAAGCTCTAGTAGCTTGGTGGCAATGACTTTTGGAGAAACATCACTATCTCATCTGGAAGATCAACTCCCACTCGATTCAAGTGATTGTTGCACTCAGACAATCTGAGCACAAGCTCAACGATTGAGCTTTTCTCCCTTAGTTTGCAGGTTAAGAAAATCGTTGGAGGTCTCATACCTCTTGACGTGGCCACGAGCCTGAAATCCCAATTTCTGCTATCGAAACATCTCATATGTTCCGCGACATTTCAAAAAATGTCTTTGGTGCCTCAACTCTAAACCGTTTAACTGAACTATCACATAGTTATCAAAACGTGTATGTCCGATGTTCGCAACATCCACAGACGACGTTTGGGGTTCAGCACACTGAGCGGTGCATTAAGTACATAAGCTTTCTACTGATCGCATAATTGCTACTGTCAACTTTCAACTATATTTTCTCTAGGAACATATCTAAATAGTGGAACTAAAGCGCGAGCTTACGACATAATTTGCAAAGATCTTTTGACTATGTTCAGGATAATTAAGTTCATCTTATGAACTCCCACTCAGATAGACATCCCTCTAGTCATCTAAGTGATTACATGATCCGAGTCAACTAGGCCGTGTCCGATCATCACGTGAGACGGACTAGTCATCATCGGTGAACATCTTCATGTTGATCGTATCTACTATACGACTCATGCTCGACCTTTCGGTCTCCGTGTTCCGAGGCCATGTCTGTACATGCTAGGCTCGTCAAGTTAACCCTAAGTGTTTCGCGTGTGTAAATCTGTCTTACACCCGTTGTATGTGAACGTAAGGATCTATCACACCCGATCATCACGTGGTGCTTCGAAATAACAAACTTTAGCAACAGTGCACAGTTAGGGGAGAACACTTCTTGAAATTGTTGTAAGGGATCATCTTATTTACTACCGTCGTTCTAAGTAAACAAGATGCATAAACATAATAAACATCACATGCAATTATATAGTAGTGACATGATATGGCCAATATCATATAGCTCCATTGATCTCCATCTTCGGGGCTCCATGATCATCATCGTCACCGGCATGACACCATGATCTCCATCATCATGATCTCCATCATCGTGTCTTCATGAAGTTGTCTCGCCAACTATTACTTCTACTACTATGGCTACCGGTTAGCAATAAAGTAAAGTAATTACATGGCGTTCTTCAATGACACGCAGGTCAGACAAAAAATAAAGACAACTCCTATGGCTCCTGCCGGTTGTCATATTCATCGACATGCAAGTCGTGATTCCTATTACAAGAACATGATCTCATACATCACATATATCATTCATCATTCATCACAACTTTGGCCATATCATATCACAAAATACTTGCTGCAAAAACAAGTTAGACGTCCTCTAATTGTTGTTGTAAGTTTTACGTGGCTGCAATAGGGTTCTAGCAAGAACATTTTCTTACCTACATGAAAGCCACAACATGATTTGTCAACTTCTATTTACCCTTCATAAGGACCCTTTTCATCGAATCCGCTCCAACTAAAGTGGGAGAGACAGACACCCGCTAGCCACCTTATGCAACTAGTGCATGTTGGTCGGTGGAACCAGTCTCACGTAAGCGTACGTGTAAGGTCGGTCCGGGCTGCTTCATCCCACAATACCGCTGAAGCAAGATAAGACTAGTAGCGGCTAGAAAGTTGACAATATCTACGCCCACAACAGATTGTGTTCTACTCGTGCAATAGAGAACTACGCATAGACCTAGCTCATGATGCCACTGTTGGGGAACGTTGCAGAAAATTAGAATTTTTCCTACGGTTTCACCAAGATCTATCTATGAGTTCATCTAGCAACGAGTCATGGGAGAGTGATTGCATCTACATACCACTTGTAGATCGCGTGCGAAAGCGTTCAAGTGAACGGGGTTGATGGAGTCGTACTCGTCGTGATTCAAATCACCGATGACCTAGTGCCGAACGGACAGCACCTCCGCGTTCAACACACGTATGGAGCGGATGACGTCTCCTCCTTCTTCATCCAGCAAGGGGGAAGGAGAGGTTGATGATGATCCAGCAGCACGACGGCGTGGTGGTGGATGCAACAGAACTCCGGCAGGGCTTCGCTAAGCGACTACGGGAGGAGGAGGAGGAGGTGTAGCAGGAAGGGGAGGCGCCAAGGGCTTCAGGGTGCAGCCACCCCTCCCTCCCCTCCCTTTATATAGGGGCAAGGGAGAGGGGGAGGCGCAGCCTTGCCCCTTCCTCCAAGGAAGGGGTGCGGCCAAGGGGGGGAGGAGTCCATCCTCCCCAAGGCACCTCGGAGGTGCCTTCCCCCTTGAGGACTCTCCCCTTTTTCTTATATCTTGGCGCATGTGCCTCTTGGGGCTGGTGCCCTTGGCCCATATAGGCCAAGGCGCACCCCCTACAGCCCATGTGGCC
>NC_057807.1:574705693-574711919 GCF_018294505.1 Triticum aestivum | reverse complement strand
CCGGTGGACCCCCGGACCCCTTTCGGCACTCCCGGTACAATATCGATAACGTGCGAAACTTTTCCGGCGATCAAAATAAGACTTCCCATGTATAAATCTTTACCTCCGGACCATTCTGGAACTCCTCGTGACGTCCGGGATCTCATCCGGGACTCCGAACAACATTCGGTTTGCTGCATACTCATATTCATACAACCCTAGCGTCATCGAACCTTAAGTGTGTAGACCCTACGGGTTCGGGAACCATGCAGACATGACCGAGACGTTCTCCGGTCAATAACCAACAGCGGGATCTGGATACCCATGTTGGCTCCCACATGTTTCACGATGATCTCATCGGATGAACCACGATGTCAAGGACTCAATCGATCCCGTATACAATTCCCTTTGTCTAGTGGTATTGTACTTGCCCGAGATTCGATCGTCGGTATGCCGATACCTTGTTCAATCTCGTTACCGGCAAGTCTCTTTACTCGTTCCGTAACACATCATCCCGTGATCAACCCCTTGGTCACATTGTGCACATTATGATGATGTCCTACCGAGTGGGCCCAGAGATACCTCTCCGTTTACCGGAGTGACAAATCCCAGTCTCGATTCGTGCCAACCCAACAGACACTTTCGGAGATACCTGTAGTGCACCTTTATAGCCACCCAGTTACGTTGTGACGTTTGGTACACCCAAAGCATTCCTACGGTATCCGGAAGTTGCACAATCTCATGGTCTAAGGAAATGATACTTGACATTAGAAAAGCTTTAGCATATGAACTACGATCTTTGTGCTAGGCTTAGGATTGGGTCTTGTCCATCACATCATTCTGCCAATGATGTGATCCCGTTATCAATGACATCCAATGTCCATGGTCAGGAAACCATGACCATCTATTGATAAACGAGCTAGTTAACTAGAGGCTTACTAGGGACATGGTGTTGTCTATGTACCCACACATGTATCTGAGTTTCCTATCAATACAATTATAGCATGAATACTAAACGATTATCATGAACAAGGAAATATAATAATAACTAATTTAGTATTGCCTCTAGGGCATATTTCCAACACTAGTACTATGAACAACATGTTTGATTTAGTTTTCATATGAGTAAAGACATCTGCACAGTTACAATCATATGAAATGCACCAGAGATACCAAGTTCATTCATTTGACATTCAAATGTATTTTTAATAGTTTATTACTTGCAATAGACATCATTTTGACACGCAGCAAAAACTCTGGCAATTAACCAGAGACACGCAAGGATGCAATAATAGTTGGTTAAACGAACTAACAAGAATAACCTAAAAGCAAAAAACGAAAATCATTGAATGTCTCGTACATTACATGAAAATAACGTAACATCATCTGTTTGACCAAGACAAAATGGGTTAGAGCACGGACTTCATGGTATACTATTTTAAGTCGTAACGTCTAGACTTGTGCTTGATCATCTGAAGAGGAGCCTCGCCGTCGTTGCAGCATCTCTCCACCTTCACTCCAGTTAAGATAACAATCTCGTCGCAAAGGAGATCTATCATGTTGTCCTCATCTGAAATGCATGGTGAGTCGTCCTCATCGTCTGTCAGTGGCAAGTATGGTGCAGGTACACGCAACAAGTTCGTGAGGAGAGTGGCGATGCAGAACATGCCAGAGCCCAAGTTAACCAGATGGAGCTCGCTCATCATCCTCCTGTTGTTATCCTCGGGCAGGTCAAGAAAATCCCAAATACCCTGCGGTTCCGGTGGCTGCTCCGCGGCGTCCATGGCGCATAACCTGCGAAAGGGGGGACTGCACACCGAGATCAAGGTGCCCACGGGGGGGCTGCCGACCGGGAGCGAGAAGCCCAGCCAGAGCTTGAGCTCAGGGACGTACTCAGCTTTGCCACAGCAGGGCAGCGCCCATTTGCCGACGTGCCTCCACACGTGCCTCGCCGTGTCGAAGGCGTACATGCCGAGGTCCCCTTGCATGGATGATATGCATATGGTGGAGCTGTCGACCACTGTGTAGCAAGTCGTGCTTCCGTAGCTGTAAGGGTAGCTAGAGACGAACGGCGGCGCCAGCAGAGCACGCCAGCGCCACTCGTCGTCCTGGTGGCAGGCGAGGACCTGGAAACGGTCGTCGATCCTCACGTCGCTTGACTGGTCCATGACATAGAGAGTCGATCCTCGCTCTTCTTCATCCCGGTCAGCAGGATCGCTGGCCTGGGTCATGGGGAGGTTCATGCAGTAAGGGCCCCTGAGTGAACCGGCGGTGGGGGAATGGCCGTGAAGGTGCCATTGACAGTGCTGTAGAGCGCCGTCGAACCGAAGGAGTCGGTGAAGACAATGCGGTCGTCTCTTCCGAGCAGAGAGAAGGAATTCCTGTTCATACTGCTAAGTGTTGAACTGGTCATCGGGTGAAAACTGATCTCCGGCTTCGGCAGAACTGGCAGGCGCTCCAGCGTTGATGGTTTCTTCTTCGTCGTCGTTTTTGCATCATGTGCTGCTCTGAGCGCTTCTGCTGACGGGTAGAAGAGATGCTTCATGGCGTCCAGCCGGTGCAGCGAGTACATCCGGTGGTTGGTGTCTTCCAGTATCAGATTCACGAAGCGACGAGGAATGCATCCTCTCCAATCTCCAACTCGATAGTCCAATCCAATTCCAATCCTCTCCGTCTAGCTAGCCTGGCATGGCTCTCAAGAGATGTGAATCGAGCAAATTTTACAGACTAAACCGGATGGGGGCTTTCGCAGAACAATATTACCTGAATCTACCGATTTACCAGCGCGGGGTGGGGATCGATCTAGTCTGATGCGCCTGGATAGCAGCAGACATGCAGATAGACATCGGGAGATCTGATTCGGTGGCGGCGAGCACAACTGGCAAAAATGGCGGCGGCGGCGCAGTGAGATTTGTTGTTAGGAACTTAGGATGCAACCTAGGTCACGCCGTTCTCCCTGTTTTTATACGATAGCAAATACCTGTCATTTGCTATGAAATAGCACACAATTTTATGTTATAAACATGCATGTCTTTTTTTTTTGCGAAAGATGAACAGGCATGTCTGTCAAACGTGTTGCGTTTTTTCAGTCCATGATCGATTTGTAGTCAACGGCATACTGAAATTCATGGTGCTGACGTGCTCTTGATTTTAGAAAACTTGTTTGTGTGTGCGTACAAAATAATCCGATTTTCATGAAGACTACCTCGTGTTCTTTATAAAAAGGCTTTCACCCCACTTTATATAATTAAAGACCTAACCAAGCAATACAACCAACATATGGCCAAAAGAACAAAAAATAAAGAGAAAGAAACGACAAAGATACAGGACAAAAAACAAAGAGAAAGAAACGGCAACGATACAAGAGAGTACAGAACAGCTAACAGGATCCGAATGCACCAAGTAAGCTTGAGCATTAAAGCCCTCAGCGAACTCCAGATCTTGCCACACATATGACTAGGCCAAGGAAGGAACCTGCCTGCACGCTCCGTCAACTCCCATGAGGCCAACATTGCTGAACTGCCCTTCACCGTCGATGAAGGCCCCCTGCCTTCTCGTCCCGAACCAGAGGATGCTACGTCCTTGGCTGACAGAGCCTCTCATCGTTGAGCACTCATGGGCAGGAACAACCGGTTGCCGAGGAGAGATGGCGACTACACCTCGCAGAGCCGCAACCCGAGCCACATCACCATCGTTGAAAGGAATCATGACTCCCACCGCAAGCCGCTGAGCGAGAACACCACTCAAGAACACCCACAACCCGCGTCGCAGCCCCGACCATCACCTCCACCGTCCCAAGGTGGTGCCTTCAAGAAAAAAAACAACGCCGGAGCACCGTCGCAGCACAATCTGATAATTTTAGGCTTTCACCTGGGGTATGTAGGTGGAGGGCAGAAGGAGGATCTCAGTGCCGCCAACAAGAAAGGGAACGATGCCTGAAGCTTCGCCGGCACCATGGTCGCCACCACCGACCAAGGACTTACCCCGATCAAGAGCCCCAGCTGCCACTAGATCCAGGCGCATGAAGGTCACCTGCTTCTAGGACGAGAGGACGGGACGAGAAGCGAGGGGTATCGCCATCTTCAGAGTGGCTCCAAGGGACATTGGAGGAGCACCTGGAACCAGCTCCACGCACGACGCCGATCCGATGCCCCCGCGGCCAGGACAACGCACTGCATCATGCGAGCCGGCCACCCGCCATAGGGCAGGAGGCGCACTCCCCACCAATGCACGCCGCCACCAATCCGGCGCTCCACACTCAACCCTGGTAAGCCACAAGTGTACGGGGTCAGTTGTAGCCTTTTCAATAAGTAAGAATGTCGAACCCAGCAATGAGTTAAAGGTAGAATTAATATTTTCTCAAATTCTATCAACCACTGATACAACTCTACGCACACCAAATTTTTGCTTTTGCTTTACCTAGTACAACAAATAAAACTACTTTACGGGAATGAAAATATAACTTTACAAAAAGATAAAGAACTTGGAAATAAAAGTTGGGTATCATCTAAATAAAAGAACAACAAATAGAAGGGTTTTTAAAGAACAATAAAGAAAATGATTGTCCCTAGGCAATTGGATATGAAACAATAGTGATAATCCTCTATTGCGGTCTTTTATGCAGGAGAGGCCTACACTAACAAGTAGCAAAATACATTGACTACTAGTACTTATGATTTGAACTCTAGCAAGCATCCGCAAATACCAAAGATTAAGTAAGATAAAACCCAATCATAGTATTAAGATCTAAGGTCCCCTTTAATCCCATATGCAACAACTCATGCACTGGGGTTTTGGTTTCAGTCACTCCAGCTACCCACCATAAGCAATCAATCACATATTGCAACACCCTACGACGGGAGTCCCACACGTGTGCGCAAAACAGTAGGCATCATAGTAAAACGCCATAATAACATACAACTCATATCAAGCATAGCATATCACAATTAACCCATGGGACAAATAGAAACTACTCGGACATGATAGAGATGCAACACGTCATCGGATAATAATATATAGTGATAAACATCATGTTCAAGTAAAGATTACAATAGGGTGAGAGAGAGTACACCACTCCATAGAGGGAGAAAGATGTTGATGATCGTTGTGACGATGGTTCCCCTGGCAGCGCTCCGGTGCGACCGGGAGAGAGGGGGAGAGGCATCCCTCCTTCTTCTTATTCTTGCTTGGCGTTCCCCCTAGATGTGAGAAGGGTTCCCCCTCTAGACCTTGGCCTCCACGGCTCCCGAAGGGCGAGAGCCCCTCTGAGATTGGATCTCTCCTCCTCTGTTTCTCTATGCTTCGGTGCTGTTTCTGCGGATGAGTGTCGTTTCTTAGATGTCCAGAGATCCTCCAATTGGATTGAAATTTTAAGGAGATTTTTTCCATAAAATTGGCTTTCTTACAACAAAAGAAGAGCTCCAACCAACATTCACAGCCCCCACACGGGCCCCTCGCGCGGCCAAGGGCCTTGGCGCGTCCCTAGGTCATGTCACGCCCTCGTGTACCACCTATGCTGATTCCTTCGCCCAAAAATCCAATACTTCTCATAAAAATGACAAAAATATTTAGGACATCCTGGTTCCATGAATATTTCACCTAATAACCCCAAAACAATATAAAACACGAACTGGCCTTTGGCATTGGATTAATAGGTTAGTCTAAATAAAAATAATACAAATTATTGTCAAAAGTATGTAAAAGTGGTATGATAATAGCATGAAACAATGAAAAATTACAGGTCAAAGACATATCAAATCCCGCTTGTCACTATTCCACTGGCACGCCACCATCGCCCCCATGCACCAGCCACCGAGCAGCCACCCTGGCCTCGACGGGTGATCGTGCCACCAGTGTTGCCCCGCACAGTCCCACCACTGTCCTGCACGCGGCTCTCCTACTAGCCGGTGCTACCCGGGCAGCCACCGCCACTCGAGGAGGGAAGGAGTCCCAGTCACCACAGACACGGCTAGGCTTCGCCCGACAACGGTGAGGGGATGACAGTGAGGAGGAGGATCGGGGACAGGGAGAAGGGGAGCTCGCGGGAGCGACGAGACGAGAGGGTAGGGTGTCCTTTACAGTCGTGCTTCATATGTCGGTGGCATGAGGCCATAACCTCTCTCCGATCCCGAGGATCTCCATGACCAGCCTCTTGGTGATGAACTGCTCGAACACCAGCGACCATGTAAGCACCGGCACGCCCGTGCAACCGTCACAAGCACCGTGTTTCGCCGGCAGTGCGTCATGA
>NC_057807.1:574613852-574705353 GCF_018294505.1 Triticum aestivum | reverse complement strand
AAACGCACCATCTGTGTTAACTTGCAAGGTTCCGGGTGGAGGCCAGGACCATTTCTCTGTACTGTGTTGCTTCTGTTTTCCTTCTCTTTTCTTCTCCTTCAAAACATTCATGGCATGGTAATTAATTGAGGAGCATATCTCATCAGAAGTTTTTATAGAATCTCCCATGTTTGCCCTATTTCTCCGGTGCCACCAACGCCAAAGAAGTATGCATGTTTTAATTTATCTTCCTCGTGTGAGCTCAAAATTGTATCCATGAAGCTCATGGCATCGTTGCAATTAATTAGTTATAGTCTAACATGTTCCAACATAGCTTTCCTCCACACCTCCTTTACCTTCTTGCATTTAACAAAACAGCTCCCGGCATCCTCATCCGGCCTAAAACAGAGAGGGCAGCAAATTCCATACCTCTGCACTATAGTTTCCTTTGCAGTGGTAGTCCGGGAGGTGTAGCGCCCATAAATTTGGCCAATTGAAACCACCCAAGTTTTCATCCGCACTTGAGGAGGAAGTTAGTCCGGCAAGAGATTCACGGGCTGTGCTATCCACTGCTAATCTATAGGCAGATTTAACGAAGAAAATTATTTTTGTCGTAATGCCACGCTATGAAATCTTCAGTGTACTCTTGAATTTTTTTTAAAGATCCAGCTTGGTTGGCTTCAATTGATTTAGAAGGGAGCATATGGAAAACAATCGTTGATCAAGTGATCAAAGGGGCCAAACAGAACAAAAAGAGACGAAGAGAAAAGGAAATCGAGGGGGCCGCACCACGGCCTCGGTCCTGTCCTGGTGTTTTATCGCACAACACGATCCCCAAACGGGGGCTCTATAGCTTTGGCTCCGGCCAGGCGCCATTGCCCTTGAATTGGAATTTGCAATATAACCTTTGCATCTTCTCGTAGAAAGGTTTGTTTCACTAGGTCTTCATCCCAGGTATTTGTAGCAGGATCAATCAGGTCAGTGACCTTGTTTATGAAGTTCCTGCCTTTTTGAGTAGTGAATGGTTCAGGAAATGCTAAAGGACTTTGATCACAAGAACTAGTACTATGAACAGCATGTTTGATTTAGTTTTCATATGAGTAAAGACATCTGCACAGTTACAATCATATGAAATGCACCACAGATACCAAGTTCATTCATTTGACATTCAAATGTATTTTTAATAGTTTATTACTCGCAATAGACATTTTGATATGCAGCAGAAACTCTGGCAATTAACCAGAGACACGCAAGGATACAATAATAGTTGGTTAAACGAACTAACAAAAATAACTTAAAAGGAAAAAAGGAAATCATTGAATGTCTCGTACATTGCATGAAAATAACATAGCATATCATCCGTTTGACCCCCAAAAAAAGGGTTAGAGCACGGACTTCATGGTATATTGTTTTAAGTCATAACGTCTAGACTTGTGCTTGATCATCTGAAGAGGAGTCTCGCCGTCGTTGCAACATCTCTCCACCTTCACTCCAGTTAAGATAACAATCTCGTCGCAAAGGAGATCTATCATGTTGTCCTCATCTGAAATGCATGGCGAGTCGTCCTCATCGTCGGTCAGTGGCAAGTATGGTGCAGGTACGCGCAACAAGTTCCTAAGTAGCGTGGCGATGCAGAACATGCCAGAGCCCAAGTTAACCAGATGGAGCTCGCTCATCATCCTCCTCTTGTTATCCTCGGGCAGGTCAAGAAAATCCCAAATACCCTGCGGCTCCGGTGGCTGCTCCGCGCCGTCCATGGCGGAGAGGTCCAAGGCGCATAACCTGGGAAAGGGGGGGCTGCACGCCGAGATCAAGGTGCCCACGGGGGGGCTGCCGACGGGGAGCGAGAAGCCCAGCCAGAGCTTGAGCTCAGGGACGTACTCAGCTTTGCCACACCAGGGCAGGGCCCATTTGCCGACCTGCCTCCACACGCTCCTCGCCGTGTCGAAGGCGTACGTGCCGAAGCCCCCTTGCTTGGAGGACATGCAGATGGTGGAGCTGTCGACCACTGTGTAGCAAGTCGTTCTTCCGAAGTCGTAAGGGTAGCCAGAGACGTATGGCGGCGCCGGCAGAGCACGCCAATGCCACCCGTCGTGGTGGTGGCAGGCGAGGACCTGGAAGCGATCGTCTACACTGACGTGCTCTGACAGGTCCATGACATAGAGAGATCCTCGCTCTTCTTCAGTCCGGTCGGCGGGATCGTTGGCCTGGGTCATGGGGAGGTTCATGCAGTAAGGGCCCGTGAGTGAACGGGCGGTGCGAGGGATGGTCGCGACGGTGCCATTGACGGTGCTGTAGAGTGCCGTCGTGCCGGAGGAGTCGGTGAAGACGATGCCGTCTCTTCCGAGCAGAGAGAAGGAATCCCTGATCGTACTACTACCTGTTACACTGCACTTGGGATGAAAATTGATCTCCGGCTTCGGCAGAACCGACAGGCGCTCTAACGTTGATGGTTTCTTCTTGGTCGTCGTTCTTGCATCCTGTGCTGCTTTGAGCGCTTCTGCTGACGGGTAGAAGAGGTGCTTCATGGCGTCCAGCCGGTGCAGCGAGTAGATGCAACGGCTGCGGTCATGCACTACAAGATTCACAAAGCGACGGGGATTCATCCTTTCCAAATTAACTCCAAACTGAATAATCTGATCCTCTCCGTCTTAAGCCTCCTGGCCTTGCTCTCAAGACACGTGAAACCTAACAAATTTTACAGAGCGCGCCGGAGGGGGGGCTTCGCTGAACAATACCTGAATCTGTGGATTTACCAGCGGATCCAAGGGTCTACTCCTGCGCCTGGACAGGGCGAGGGAGCGGCGAGCGCAAGCACATGGATTACAGCAGACATGCAGGTGGACAGCGGGAGATCTGATCTGCTGCGTTCGGGAGAGGCGAGCACAAATGGCGGCGCGAGGCGCAGTGAGATTTATTATTCCGATGCAATCTAGGTCACGCCCTTCTCGCATCTCCAACAACCGCGCTATATAATCGCCGCGCTGTAAATTTTAAATTTTTTGTGCGCGCGCAACCGCTCCGAGAGCTCAGCAAGGCGCAAAAACCGTGCGCGCGGCATAAGTAGTTCAACGCGCGGTCCGAAGTGCTATCGCGCGTTGCTACGCACGCTCCCGCGCGCTGCACACTCGAGCGCCCGCTCGCGACTTCCACCTAGCCCAACCCAGGCGCTGGCGCCGCCGCCCGCACCATCCCATTTGTTCCGGCGATCATTTCGACGCTTCCCCGGCCTCTCCCTGTGCCGCCGCTGCTTCCTCCGTCTCCCTCTAGTCGCCGCCGCCCCTCGCGTGCGTCATTCCTTCGACGAACAGCCTCCGGCCGCCCACTGTCGCTCGGTGCCCACAAGGTGTTCGACAAAACGCTTGCAAGGTATGTATTGCTTCAACTTCACATTTTTTACATGAATTTGGTGCATGTTTTTTGTAGTTTTTATAGACTAGTTTAAATTCAACATTGTAGATGGGTTCTCATATGATTCTTCCGAAGAAGAATTTGATATTGAAGAGGAGGACCTTGCAATGATCCTAGCTATGCACATCAATAAAAAACGAAGTACGATGGTTCGGTTATGGGTCGGCAGAAAATTTGGAGGGATAAGATCGATGCCGACAACAGATTGATGAGGCACTATTTTGTGGATAATCCCGTGTACCTGAGTCGTACTACCGGCGCCGGATTAGGATGAGCACCGAGTTGTTCAGACGCACTGCAGAGAAACTGGCGAGTCATGATCGGTTTTTTCAGCAAAGGAGGAATGCCGACGGAGAGCTCGCGCATAGCACCTTTCAGTAGGTGACAGCCGCTTTGCGTATGTTGGCATACGATATTTTGGTTGATCCAGTTGATGACCACTTGGCCATGGGTGAGAGTCAAGCCATCATGTGTGTCAAGCGCTCCGCGGTCAGAATTGTGCAAGTGTTTGGCCTAGAGTATTTGAGATCTTCCAATGTTGAAGACGTCGCAAGGCTTTTGGAGATGAACAAAGCTCGCGGGTTCCCAGGTATGCTTGGCTCAATAGGTTGCATGCATTGGAGATGGAAGAACTGTCCTAAGGCATGGCATGGCCAATTCCACGGCCAAGAAAAGGTTCCACTATAATCCTTGAAGCGGTGGCTGATTAAGAGACTTGGATTTGGCATGCTTTTTTTGGAGTGCCTGGTCTTTGAATGACATCAACGCTCATGAATAAGATTGCAAATGGTGAACTGCCACCGATGAAGTTTGCAGCAAATGGTCATACATACAACTATGGCTACTATCTTGCGGATGACATCTACCCAAAGTGGCAAATATTTGTGAAGTCGTTGAAAAAACCGAAAGGTAAGAAAAATCTTGATTTCCACAATGCTCAGGCGGCGGCTTGGAAAGATGTTGAGAGAGCTTTTGAGATTTTGCAAGCCCAACTTGCCATTTTGAGAGGGCCGGCTAGATTTTGGGATCAAAAGATGTTTTGGTACATCATGCACGCTTGTGTGATCATGCACAACATGATGATCGAGAATAAGCATGGCCAAGATTTAGACTACTCTCAGTATGAGCTCTTGGGACATCCCGTGCGAGTGCGACGGAGGGCTGTGAGGGTGGCCCGATTTGTTGCCTTCTATCATGCCATTCGGCGTGCCGAAACGCGTGATGGTCTTCAGAAGGATCTCATCGAGGAGTGACGGGCATGAAATGGCTGACAAAGAGCATCATGACTTGTATGTTTGATGTTGTATATTGTTGAACTATTTGTTGTATTGCAAGATGAACTATTTGTTTGAATTGTAATAAAATTAAACTATTTATTGTTGATTTATTTTGTTTGTATTTGATCTCCTTGGTTATGTTTGGAGTGCATATATTGTTTGTGCTAGAGCGCGTGCGCAGTTTTTTTTGCAGCGGCTGCTAGAACGGCTCGTGCGCGCTATACTTTGCAGCGGGCGCTAGAGTAAGCGCTCCTCGCCGCCCAAAATCTCATGACTACAACGCCGTAAATGCTTTTGTAGCGCGTCATGCTTTACGCGGCTGGAGATGCTCTTATACGCTAGCAAATACCTATACATGTCTGTTTCTATCTACGAAGTATCTATCTTATGAAATAACAGACGATTCTATGTTAAAAATAGTCTGACCCGCCGTTGTTCTTTTCAACTGTCCAAAACATGCTCTTATCCAAGTAGTAGAAAACGGAAGATGTTTACAGCCCAACACTTTGTGCACGGTAAAATTCAAGCGTGGATTTTTTCTACTGCTGGAAAAACTGTACTTACAAACTTAAGTAGGCACATCCGAGATGCCACGAGTCCATGACAACATTGAGCTGTAGTAACTAGGCACTAAACATGAAAGGGGCTTTCAATGGGTGCCTGAACTGACTTAATTGGTCGCTCCAGCGGCACTTCTTGCTTCCACGAGATCATCGACCAGACGCCGCAGATCACGGTGCGATGAGCCTCCTTCCGCCATGGCTGCGTGAGCCTTTGCGGCGAGGTCCATCACCCTGCCCCTCGCCGCGTCCGCTGGTCCTCCAGGGGCCATGAACGCGGTCACTGCCCGCGCCACAGCTTCGGCGGGGACTAGCTCGTGTTCTGTACAGCTCGTGCTTCGTACGCCGGCGCCATGAGGCCACAGCCGCTCCCCGATCCCGAGGACCTCCGTGACCAGCTTCTCGGTGATGAACTGCTCGAACACCAGCGGCCATGTCAGCACCGGCACGCCCGCCGCCACCGTCTCCAGCACCGAGTTCCACCCGCAGTGGGTCACGAACGCGCCCACCGCCTGGTGCCCCAGTATAGCCGTCTGCGGGGCCCAGGTGGTGACCATCAGCCCCCTGTCTTCGACACGCTCCTCCCATCCCTCCGGCGGAGTCCACTTCTCCGCCCTCACCACCCACAGGAACGGCCTTCCCGAGGCCTCCAGCCCGAGAGCCAGCTCGCGCAGCTGGGCGTCCGAGACGGGCGCGAAGCTGCCGAAGCACACGTACACCACCGAGCGGCCTGGTTTCGAGTCAAGCCAGTCGATGCAGCCACCGCCGCCGCCGGCGCCCACGGCTGCCGGTGATGGCCGCGGCGAGACAGGCCCTAGGAAGTAGGCGCGCTTCACGTAGCCTTCGCGCATGTTCATCTCGCTGTAGTGTTGCTCCAGGTCCGAGAATGTGTTGATGGCGAGGCCGAAGCAGTCGGCTTGCGCCGCGTAGAAGGGGTTTGTCGTGGAGCAATCGACCTCCTTTTTCCTCCTCAGGAACTCCGGCAGCTCGGTCCTCGGTATCCGTAACGGAGGGCCCGGAAACCGAGGGACCACGGCGACGACGTCGGGGTCGGGGTCGCCGCCGGCGACGTCCGGGGCAAGGAGCTCGAGGTGGCGCATGGCGAGCGACGAGAAGGCGCCGATGACGCTGAACCTGACGCACGGCACGCCAAGCTCCTCGGCGACGCGGACGTTCCAGACGAAGTGCAGGTCGGTGACGAGCGCGTCCGGGGACTGCTCCCTGATGAGCGCCTCCTGCGCGGGGCGCATCAGGGCGTCGCTGACGGCGGCGGCGTCGATGCGCCACGAGTCGGCGGGGGCGGCCTTGCCGAGGTTCTCGACGCCCCCCGGGAGGCCGTCCACGGCCGGGAACGGGTACGTCGCTATCTTGACGGGCGTGCCCTCAGATCCGGCTGCGTCATGCGTACGCCTCTCGAGCAAGGAGCGGACGATGGGGACGTTCGCCGGCGTGACGGCGACGGTCGCCTCTACGGCGGCGCCGGGGTCAGCCGCCGCGGCCAGGCGCAGGGCGAGGTCGGTGAAGGGCTCGATGTGGCTGGTCGCGAAGAAGGGGATGAGCAGGACACGCAGCTTCTGGCTGCTGCTCGTCGTGCTGCTACTGCTAGTGGTAGAGGCCATGTTCTTTCTTGGAGAGTGGTACTAACTTGGCTACTGATTGTGGCTTCTAGTTAGTTACTCGGAGCGCGCGTTCGAGTAAAGCAAAAGGATCGATGCTGGTTACCTGCCCAAGAACTAACCCATAAAATATGCGCGTCGACGTCCATGATCCAATCTAACCATTGTTATTTCTAAAAGTGAAGGTGGAATGGGTTTTCGAGACCTATATTCTTTTAATTTGGCAATGCTTTCTAAACAATGTTGGAGACTCCTTACTAACCCAGAATCATTGTGTGCAAGAGTGCTAAAGGCAAAATATTACCCTAATGGAAGCTTACAGCTGCAAGCCATTCTGAAAAATGGTGCTTCTTCCACTTGGCAAAGTATCATGAAGGGTTTGGAAACTTTTAAGCTAGGGTATATATGGCTTATTGGTAGGGGGGAAATGTAAACATTTGGAGCGACCCTTGGATTCCAGGAAGTGCTGACAGGAAGGTTATATCTCCGCGAGGTCATAGCATCCTAGATACTGTCAATGATCTAGTTGATCCCACGAGTGGTAACTGGGATAAAGCATTGCTTAGAACTATTTTCAACCCTGTAGATGTATGCAGGATCATGGAAATACCACTGAATTACAGCGCTTTTGATGACTTCATAGCTTGGCATCCGGACCGAAAAGGAATTTTCTCTGTTCGTTCTGCTTATCATACACAGTGGACACATACTTACAGAGCACAAGCGAATATATTATCGCAGCCAGGGAGGTCCAGCACCCCTAAAATTTATAATAGTATGGAGCATCCTTTGGAAGCTTCAAATACCACGTAAAATTCAAATTTTTGGCTGGCGAGCTCTGCATGGAATTTTACCCCTAAAATCTATACTCGCCAACAGGCAAGTGGGTACAGATGGATCATGTCCGATATGCCATCACGGGGCTGAGGATGTAAAGCACCTTTTGTTCGATTGTGTACATGCGACCAAGCTTTGGAGTCGTCTTGGTATCTCATACGTTATTAATGAGGCAAAGATTGTAGATCGCTCAGGATCTGTGATCCTAGAACATTTTCTGATAGCCCCAACAAGCATGGTCCCGCTGAAACCAAGTCTGAATATCAAGCAAGTAGTTCGGACGGGGGCTGGTACATATGGTGGATCGGGCGCCAATTTACTCACGGTGGCTCTCCTCCACCACCGTTTAAATGGCCTATGTCTATCCTTGCTATTGCTAACAATTTTTAGCAGGCTAACGTAAAGAAGAGTTCAGTTGTGCAAGAGAGATGGAAGAAACCTGACCCCAAATTTGTAAAGCTGAATGTAGACGCTGCCTTTCATGCTAAAGAAGGTGCTGGTGCCACAGCAGCGGTGATTAGAGATGATAGAGGGATCTTTCTAGCAGCACAATGTATTTTCATTCCTTATGCTTCTAGCGTGGTTACCACTGAAGCCCAAGCATTGAGGGATGGACTAAACTTTGCAAACTTTTTTGGGATTCCCACGAGTTGAGGCGGAATCGGATTCATTGATCGTGATTGAAGCATGTGAGGGGCAATCAAGATGGTGGGATGAAGCTGCTGCAATTTTTGCTGAATGTGTGGATGTTTCAGTTTTGATTGGGAAGGTCAAATTTAAGCATTGCTTTCGTAATTCAAATCAAGTGGCTCATGTGCTAGCCAATTATAGTTTTTGTAATAAGACTTCTAGTACATGGACGAATGAATGGTCAGGATGTCTAATTTCAAAACTTATGGATGATGTAATTCCTATCTAAGTTAATAAAGCTAGTCATGACGGCCTTCTCTAAAAAAAACATTGTTATTTCAGCAGCACGCTGTCACCACACAACCCCGTAGTTGACCCAGGCTGGATGTGTCATATTGTAATCCATTTTTTTTAATTATGTCATATTGTTATGGTGAGAGCACCAGCAATCGGACCGCTCAAATCCTTCTTCTCAAGCATTTCAGCGGACAGAGTATGGTCATTGCCCGGACCAAAATTAGCCATCCAACCAGATACCCGCGAATATGGGACGGTCCGAACACACACCTGGGGACGTGTGGCGAAACATGCCTTCTTTTTTTCCGGATAAACAGACCCTAGAAGGAAGCTAGCTCGCACGGATACGTTGGCTATCTTCACAGGCGCGCCCTTGGCTCGCTCAAGCAAGGACTGGACGATGGAGATGTTTGCCGGCGTCAACCCTCATCGGTCGCCTCTACAACGGCGGCGGGGTATCGATATGGGTGGTTCTTGCTGGTGTGGGTGCTGAAGTCTGAAGTGGTCGGGGCCATTTTCGTTGTGGCTGGCTTGTGGTTACTCAGGCGCGCATAAGAGCATCTCTAGCAGACCCTTAGACCACGAAACTGAAAACGCGCCGTTTTCAGTTCGCGGAAAATGCGTTTTATGGTCGGTTTGAGCTGCGGCCGAACAGACCCCTCACACTTAAACTGTAAAACCGAATATTTGTTTAAATTTTTATTTCCCACGTCTTCTTCTTTCTCTTGTCCGTGTCCACGGTCAGTTAACTCGCTCCTACGAAGCCGGCGAACAGCGCACGAAGCGGCCAAATACCGTAGCCGCCAGCGTCTAAGGACGGCTCGCACGAAGCGCCTCGAGTGTCCATCACCGCTGAGCTAGCTCCTTCATCGCCGCAGCTAGCTCCTGGTAGCTATCTAGCTAGCTCCTTTGTTGCGGGCAGCGGGCGGCGGCCGGGGACGGGTGGCCGACGTCCGTGGCGGCACGGACGGGTCATGGAGATGTTTCCGTAGCAGTTGGGTTCCCGCCAACTGCTTTCTCCTAATACAGGGCACCGTAGAAACTAACGCGGAAACTATGTTTTTGCATCGTGGGAGCTTTTTACCGCACCCCTTAAAATAAATTAAAGGTCAAAGGTGTATAAGATGTCTGTTCGGGCTACTTTTTCCGTTCAAAACTGAAAATTGATGGTTGTTTTGAAAATTGATGGTTATTTTACAGTTTAGTGGGATATAAGGGGTCTGCTAGAGATACTCTAAGCCAACAAGATCGACGTTGGACTTCCATTTTTCCCTTTTTACACTGGTTACCTGTCCCCAACAACTAAAAAACAAATGCATATCGATAATCCGTTGCAACCATCGTTAATTCAGCAGAACGCTGCCGCAAACTTAGAAAACACAAGAGAACGAATAAGGGCGGCAACTGGAAGGAATAAGTACATAATTGCCACATCGGATTGAGTACTTATTCGAAGAAACTTATTATGCATGGGCAGTTGAGCACTCTTTACTAATAAGTTCACACTACTGTAAGCATTCAAAAGGAAGGGTGCACTAAGTTCATAACGATCTGAATGTGACAGATTACTGGAGCAGAAGAAAAATGGTGTGTTGTTCCAAAGCAATCTAATCAAATTAATAATCACAAAATATATCGTAAATATGACATGCTTGCACTGAAACTTAAATGCATACTAACTGCATAAGATGAATGTGTACACAAAGAAGCATTGCAGTTCCATATGTTCCAAATTACTCAATTTGAGTGACAATTTCTGCAGAAGCAGAAACATGACACATGGGCCATCAATGACAATCATGAAACCACACCAAACATGGTCCAAAGTGCCACTGCCACCTATAATCAATTGAACACCGACACTAAAAAGAATAGTGGTTCTAAAATTCTAAAGAAAATTTAGATCCTCTATGTACCAAATCTGACAAACTCCCTGAAAGTTAAAACCTCCTCAAAGAAGAAGAAAAAAAAAACAGAGAAATACACAGTTACAAGCCACAGCTTGATGACACAACCAACAGAAGGTGCTTGCTCAAGGTTTCCAACAGATTTTCCCCAGGAAGAGGAGCTCCAGAACAAACTCAAGCAACGACAGCTGGCCCCTATTTCAGCAAAAGAGGGAAAAACATTGAATTAGAGCATGAGAAGCAACAAACAGTGTTGTGACACAAATAAGCTTGCAAATAAACCACACTGTTTTTGACAAAATATATCCTAGAGAGAAAAAAAATGTGCATATGGTGGATTCACTTAAAAATGGCTTTTCAAAAGCACATTTGTTCCAGTCGCAAAAAAAAAGCACATTTGTTCAGGAGAACAGGGTAGCACCTAATGGAAACAAATTGCGTGTAATGCTTGAAGTTTAGAACTATGATCGGTTAGCTCCCAAAGTTGAATCACCTGTGCGCTGGCAGCAGCAGGATGGTGCAATGGTATGCTATTGGGCATACTGGTTATAACAGCAATAATGCAAATAAAGTTCTGCTTCGTCACAGTTTAGACAACAAGAAATAGTGCAGAAGGCAGCTCTTAGAATTGCTACATGTCTTTAATAACACTGCTTATCTTTCTGGTCATAAATTTCCCGTAAAATTTATTACTGACTTACTTTGGCTGATATATTTGACACAGCTATCTGGAACTTTTCTCTTGTTCTTGAGCCAGCAACATGACCAGCCTTGGCAACCTTGCTGAAGGCACCATTCAGCCAGCTTGTTCCAGCAGACACATACCTACAAGCAGGGGAAATGAGGGCGAAGGATCAGCCATACAGGACATAGGTAAATCGCGAGCTGATATAAAAACACACATCAAATTGATTAAGTGAACAATGGCAAAGGTATGTAAAAGAAGAGACCTGTTAGTTTTCACAGCAGAGCCTGTATCGTTTAGCTTGCGCTCTGCAGCCAGCAAAGCAGCCATTGTTTTGTCAGAAACATGTAACCTTTGGTCCACAGTCTTCACCTTTTCATTTACGACTGATATCCCAGTATTTAACTTCTCTGAAAGGCCAACACGCCTATCAAAGGAACTGATCCTAGCTGATGCATTAGCCCTTAACTGATGCTTCTCGTCAAATGATTTAGCTTTGTTCACAGCATCTTGTCGAATTGCTGAACCCCTTGCGATGACAGTTGTCATGACATCATGAGCCTTGCTGGCATAAACACTAGTGGGGCTTGTGTTGGCCTACATGGTAGGGTCATACTTGAGTAATCAGTAACAAGGATGATCCACTACAGTAACATATAAGCAGATAAACCAAAGTTCTCATTTTTCTCATTTTTATTTGGGGCAGATTTCCACACAGTGGCCCGTGATTGATGGGGTGTAGGTGATATTACAAAGAGAAACGAAAGAAACATAAATGTACTGGAATTCAAAGGCACCTCAGTAGGTTGTTCCAAATCTGCAGTAGGAGCTGTACTTGTCGCCTCATTCACCACAAGTTGCTGCATGATTTCAAAATGGACCTCTCTATGAAAAAAGGACGAATAGAGTACTGCCATTTATGTAACATTAATTCGTTGAATAGTGCACCTGTTCATTAACAGGGATGTAGATGTAATCTTCAGCAGAGGTTATGTTCACAACTCGATCCACAATTGTTGCTCCCTGAAAAAGAAATAGAATATATATTATTTATAATGTTTCACACTATCATGCATGGGGAAGCTTATCAACATTTATTTGTTTTGCAGTTATGCAGATATATGGAACGTGGTGATGTGTAAAACAGTGAAATAGACACAGAGCTAATATACAACTACAAAAATTCACTGGAGACCTGTCAACCTGGAAGGCCCCTTGATTGGAGCAAGGACATGTGCACATAAAGAAATGACTGGCATGCTAGTTACTTCAAAGGACAAAAAAAGATCACGAAGTCAAAGAATTGCAACGGCAAACTCGTAGTATATTATGCAGCACACTTCTGTGGCAATCAAAGCAGCCATTATTAAAATACTAATTTCCTTCTTCTTTACTCAAACATGGTCAATGGCCTCTACAGATTTTACAAACAAACAAGTAGCGGTGTCAACTGCCATTCCATCATATTGCCAGTTGATGGACATGACAATACAGCATATCTTACCAAATGATTTAAAAGCAATGAAATTCAAATGTGGTTTCCAATTCCTTCCTAAGTTTGGTCATGTTCATCTATTGTGAAAAAAGCTCACAGTGCAAACAGAATGCCACAAGAGGGCAAAACGATTAGAGTGAAAGATTTCTATTCCTCCTAATTTCTACATCCATGTCAACTGTCCCCAAGTGCAATTTATCATGGAGATAAATTTCCTTTCCAGAAAAACACACTTCAATACTGATATCGATGGGGAAAAAATTAGGTCCAATGCAAAAGCCATAACAGCTGCGTATACCTACCACACTATTTACAGTTCACGATGACATTGACATTGACAGCACACGAAATCATTCATTGTAGATAGCAATTGACAACAGCAGCACAACCAGATTGCGCAGACGAAAGTAAGCATCGGATGATTGGGCAAGGCCATACATACCGAGAGCAGCAGCGCGATCTCCAGGGCCTTGGCGTCCTTGAAGGTGACGTAGGCCGTCCTCCCCGCCGCCGCCCCGTCACTGCAGCAGCAAGCCCAGAATCGCAATGCGGTTAGACAGACGGGACACAAGTGGGGAGGGGAATTCAGGAAGGAAGGGAGCGGGCGCTCACGGCCTGATGTCGACGTGGTCGATTTCGCCGGAGAAGGAGAAGAACTCGCGCACCTCCCTCTCCCCGGCCAGATCTGAGATGTTCCGCACCCGCACCGTCCTCGTCCCCCTCCTCCCCTCCTGCAACCACAACCCACGGCCCGTCAGCGACCGACACACTCCGAAAAACAACGACGACGGCGCCGCACGGAAAAGCAAGAGCGGCAAAAATCACTCACCTCCATGGCGCGGCGGCGGGAGAGAAAAAAAGACCGGCGAGACGAGACGCGAGCCGAGGGCGGGGATCCGCGGGAGGGCTGGCTGGCAGGTGGAGGTTGGGTAGGGTTTGGTGCTCGGCTCGCTCGCTGGGGGCGATTTGTAATGGCGTGGCGTGCGTGCGTCTGTCTGTCTCCGCGGCTGTGCTCGCTCTCGCCGCTGCCTCTGTCTGCTGGCTGGCTGGCTGGCTGGCTACTTTTCTCTCCCTCGAGCAGCTCGCTCGCGTGCGTGCGTTGGTCGCCGAGAAAAAAGGCCGGGTCGATAGTACCACCACTGGGCCCCCGAGCGGGATGCCCGTTTCGCCCTCGCCTGGGAGCGTGGGCGGGCGGGGGGCTGGGCGGGGGAGCGAGGGGCAGGAGGGTCAATTCGGGAGGCGGGTCTTACTCGGGCGACATGCTGGCGTGCTGAGTTTGCTTCGCGGCGGCGCCACCTCCCCTGACCTGTACTCTACGACTACTAGTCTAGTATACTATTAGCGCTCCTTAAAAGGTGATTAGCGCTCCCTAAACAAAAGTGATTAGCGACCCAATAATGACGCGGCATCGGCTGGTCCAGTCTACTCCGGTGGGGGGTCTGTTTGGTTTAGGCTACGGTGGGCCGAGGGGACTAGTCTAGTCTGAGGGGGAGGACGGGCGCGCGCGGGGCCACTGGTTTCGATTTGATTCGGTCAAGCGTCGCGATGGTGGTGGCGGTGGTTGCCCAGGCCCACGGACAGCTCGGTCCTCATGATCCGTCAATCTCTCTCTCTCTCTCTCTGCCCCCGCAACGGAATGGTGACAGAACCTTCCGTTCCGTCGTCGAGCATGTGCGGCTTGCGTGCGTGCGTTCGCTCCCTCTGCGCCCTCTCGCTGCTGGGTGGCCCCGGCTTTCAATTCTTTCCTTCTCTTTTTTGGTGATCACGATTCAATTCTTTGCTTTCCTTTTGGCAGATGGCTTTCGTGCCGCCCCCCGTTGCTATCGGCCGCAGCGACTGCTCACCCGTAATGAAAAGCCAAAACAAAACATGCCTATCTGGTTTGCCAACGATAATCCCTCATTTGGCACGACAGACAGAGATGATGGACCTCATCCTCTTATCTTTTGCCCTTCTGCTTTGCTAGCATCCGTCACGTTGAAGAGCGCCCACCTTCTCCAAGCAAGGTGAGAACAAACACAGGCCAATGGTTGTTAGCTGGCCAGCTTTGCTTTTCACCGTAGTACGTGCTAACATTTGGCAGCTCCAAAATTTGCCCAAAAGATGGTTTTGTAACGGGGGGACTAGTTTCGAATGGTTGGCCAGTTATGTTGGTAGCCAATTTTCTGCACCAAGCCAAACAGTCTTTCTGTAAAACAAGTGTCGTATATAAACTTTAGTATATACTTCCTCCGGTCCAAAATTAAGTGTCGTGATTTTAGTTCAATTTTTGAACTGAAATTTTGGGTCGGAGCGAGAGCTTTTCTTTTTGCGAATAAAACTTCAGTGATACAGAACGAAACTAATTGAAGCTCGGTGGATATTAAAAGATCTGCCCCATCCTCATGTGCGGGCGCGCACCCACCCATCCTAGTTTCATGAGCATTGAAGAACACGAAAAGGACCGGCTGACAACTAAATGGTCTAAATGAGCCTTTGCTAGTACTTCCTCCGTCCGGGTTTATTGTGCCTCTTAGCAACACTAGCGCGTCCCTGTTTCTGAGGCCTGTAAATGGAACCAATGAGTCGTTCCTCGATTCTTGACAAGAGAAACTAACGTAATTACAGGTTGGTGCAATTAAAATGGAACAGCCTGGCTAGACTAGCCAATCCATGCATTTCCATCCTTTTTTGATTGGGCATGCATGGGCCCATGCGGCTGGGATTAATGCATGTGCATGCGTCCCTGCGTAGCCCAAAGGAGGGGAATTAACTTTGTGCTTTCCAAAATGCTCGGTAATAATTAACGCCTGCTAATTATTGGAGTAGGATCTCTTCATACGAGGCTCCTTTGGTCCTGCAGATTTGGCTAAGAAGCCCAATAAATCCGGACGGAGGGAGTATGGTTTAGGGATTCATGTTTGTGGCTAGGTTACTGGTCCCATCAATTCCTGAAAACATGGCATCTTGGACATGTTTGTAATCAAATTTTAGAAGCCTTACTTGATAGTATTGATTTAAAAAAAATCAGAATTATGGCATCTTGGACATTCTTTTTTTTCCTTCCAAAGATCTGAGTCTATGCATAGTACTAAAAAACATGCATATAAGAGCAGGAGTGCCACCAAATATAATTGTTGAGTTGGAAGAGAGACAAGTATATGAAGAAAAAAGAGGTTACCTTCACCCCACAAATATAGGATAATGCAATCATTAATTATCGGGGTTTTATATGTGACATGAATAGAGTAGGTTACTTTTGGTGGCAACTAAACTGTCCCACAAGAGTTTTGGCTGGGCACCATGTGTGCACAGGGTTGAAAGATGAAAGACCAAAAAGCTCTGGGATGGCTCTTTGAGCCTTTGATGATCTAAGCAGTTGTCGTGCATACTTTCGTTTATGTGATTTCCCTGTTTTAGATGTATGGCTTGGAGTTGTAAGAGTTTTTCAACTAGAACTATGTCTTGGATTTCCTATTTTGTGCATGTTTTTTTTGTGTGGGCTGTACAAATGATATGCTTGTGTGTCGTCTAATAGATGAAGATGTGAGAGCAGAATGATGTTTTGTCAATTTCATAAGCAGTGAAATTTGGGGTCTTTGAGCTCATTAATTCCAAAAAATATTAGACATAACAATAACAAACAATCCCACTGTAAACTTATTCAGATATGTGGGTGACGCGAGATAAGACCATCTTATAACACATCCTAATATGTTTTCTTTAAATAGGCTCCTTTGAGTAATAAAAATGCCCTAAAGTCATATACAGTGGTTGACAGGCGATTTTATTTTAACTCTAAGATGCAATTTAGAGATAACAATACAAATATATATACAATGGGTTATCTCTTAGTTCTATTTCTAGTAACTAGATATATCTAAATATGTGGTGAGAGATATCGTGCTACAATATCATATCTTAATTAAGAAAGGCAGACATTTTCTTTGGTTTTCTCCGTCACCTCAACAATTTTATATGTTGCAAAGTAAGATAAGGGCAACTCCAACGCGGAACCACATGGCACTAAATGTGTCTGCGGATAGCGGGAAAGACATCGGCCACCCAACCCTACTCATCTAGTGTCGGGCCACTCAGTTATTTTTCCTATGCCTAGAGTATTGAAAAATAATAAATAAATAAATATCACAATTCTTTGATAATAGAAAGATGGATATTTCAGTGCAACAATAATTCAAACATAAAAATTACAATTCAAACACAAATTTTTGTAATAAAATAGTTCAGACTTGAATTTAACTTATTCGGATAAATGTTTTATTTATCAATATGAAATGCCCACAGATGCTCGATCAAATCATTATGAAACTGCACATGATTTCCTCGACTAAGAAACTGATGACGCACTTGGAGAAAATCATGAAACGTCGTCGAATTCTGCTCCACAAGAAAAGCTTTGCATTCACCCATGTCTTGAAATTCCAGACCTTGGCGAACTCCCTCGCCCTCATCTTCCACAACCATGTTGCACATGACCGCACAAAGTTGTCATCGCCTACCACAATGTCTCTGCATTCTCATAGTTTAGCAGGTCTGCGAACAACTACAAAACGGCCTTGGAGGACTTCAAATGCCCCCTCCACATCCTTTTGAGGTCCTTGTGTTTTGGGTAAAGTGATATTTTTGTTACCTCTCAGCTCATAGATGATATTGACGAATGTCACACACGAAGGTTAGCTACCATCAAAACGATAGTACCCATGTTGTATCATGACCATTTTATGGTATAGTTGCACGCAAGGACTTCGCCCCGCACACAACCTTGCAAACAAAAGATACCATTTGCAACACGTTGATGCACTGTGAGACCTAGGCATGTCAAAGAAAAGAGTGCCAAATATCTTTGTGACGCAACTGTTTCAAGAATGACGGTGTTTTTTTTCTTTTTGCAATGGCCCTGGTATTGCTCCCATTGAGCATATGGATAGTTCTTCCATTCTCAGTGCATGCAATCTAGTGTTCCGAGCATACCCGGGAACCCACTTGATTCTTCAAGTGCTATGAGCCTTGTTATGTATGTGACATTTGGTTCTTATAAGAACTCTGGTCCAAACACCTTGATTTCTACAGTAGAAATTTGATCATGGCTTAGATACATGTGCTTTTAGACATCCGGAGGTAGTCATCCAACAAATTTGCGACCATGCCATAGAAAAGCAACCTCATAACAGTCGTGCACTTGGGGTAACCAGAGAACCCAATGTTTCTAACGACATCCTTCTTCAATTTTAAAGTAATTATCATAGGCCCTGACACCTTGGTAGATGCGTTTGAAAGTAGTTGTCATGCAACATCATATGTCCCGGTGCCGAACCCTTGAAGTCGAGAGCATGCTCCGCCGCATGCTATGTGTCTTTAAGAATCGCTCTCATCATCGTCGTTTGATCATCATCCGGCGAATCCATGAACTCGTAGAAGTAATCCTTGTTCAAATCCAGCGTGTTTGCTTCAAAGTAAACAATGAGAGCGTCAATTTTTTTGGCTATGCCTTTGGTTTAAGACTCGCCGGGTGTGGTGTCCGTAATGGATCGGGGCTACCTGAAAGGCAACTGGATCGTGGGCGGAACGACGGCGTAGGCAAAGTTGGGCGACCACTTGGGTGGAGCCGACAAGGTCTTGGCAACGTTCGGAGTGGTAAAACAACGATGCCGGAGTCTGGGAGCGTGAATATAAAGCACATGGGGTTGGATGAAGTGAAAGAATGAGATCTTTGGATAGGATTTTTGGGTTGGCCGGGGTTCCGAAATCCGACATGCGGACGTTCGGCCTGTCGCAAACCTCCTCTAGTTTGGTGCTGATTTTGGGGATTTCAGATGGCATGACCGGTTCGGACAATTATGGTGACCGTCGTTGGATGTCTAAAAGTGTCGGACAGTTTGGTCCAGACATTTGGGAGAGGTTTTTGTTTTTTATGAGGAAAAGAGAGGTTTGGTTTGTTTATGAGAAGAGAGATGTTTTTTTTTTTGAGTCCAAGAGAGGTTTGGTGATCCGGGAGCCGCGAACGGTCCGGAACGAGTTTTTTTTTCTTCCAGAAGAATGATGCACAGGCCCATTTTGACAGTTGAGCCGTAAAGAACCGAAGGCCGCCCATTCTTCTTATGGCCCAGTAAGGCAGCCCCGTGGATCACAGAAGGACCAGCCCAAGCTTGAACGGAGGGAGCCAAGCCGCCGCCTCCTCCCCCCTTCCCCGACGCCGGCCATGCCCGCGCCGCCGCAGCAGTAGAGCCCAGCCAACCAGCCAACCTTAGCATGCGCCGCGTCTTGCGGCGCGGGCTGGGCATCCTCCTCGTCCCACTCCCTAGCCCACTCAGCCGGCCGCCGCCGCCGCCGATCCCTCTCGCTGCTCTCCTCCTCCTCCCGCGCCGCCTGGATGCCTTCTCCCGACGGCCCTTCTGCGGCTACAGCGGGGGCCGCGCCGTCGAGCAGTTCTCCGACGACGAGTACGACCACGAGTACGAGGACCACCGGGTATACTCCACTCCCGCCGGGCGGCACATCTTATCTATGCTGCCCGTAGAAAAAATAATTCTTCCCCTTTTCTTCGGCTCGTTCGCTGCCTCTCACACCAAATGCTAACCGCAGCCGTCGTCCTCGGTGGCGAACATCGACGAGTGGAGGTGGAAGCTGAGCATGCTGCAGCGCAATGCGGAGGAGCAGGAGATCATATCCAGGGACCGGAGGGACCGCCGGGACTATGACCAGATCGCCAACCTCGCCAAGAGGATGGGGCTCTACAGGTTCTGTACTGTAATTTCACCTGCTCTCCCAGTTCTTAATTTCATATGCAGTCACAGAAATGTTGATGAATCTTTCGTGCGGTGCTGCCTCTGTGGGACGACAGTGAGCTGTATGGGAAGGTTATTGTTGCGAGCAAGGTCCCGCTGCCGAACTACAGGCCGGACCTGGACGACAAGCGCCCGCAAAGAGAGGTGAGTCCAATGGCAAGATCACACATCTTTCTCTTATTGCAAATGCGTTTCATTTGAATGGTGTGTATGTGTTTGCTGTGCATGGAAACACACAGGTGGTGATCCCGCTAAGCTTGCAGAGGAGGGTTGAAGGATTTGTGCAGGAGCACCTTGACCGTTCGCTCTTGCCATTTGATAAAGACAGTGGCAAGACAGAAAGTGGTTCTGAGAAAGCTGAGCATGTGAACTTGGATGAGAAGCAGGATCCTCTGCTGGACGAGTCGGTCATGGAGAAGATCCTTCAGAGGAAGAGTCTTAGGATGCGCAATTTTCAAAGAAGTTGGCAGGTATGATAAAATCCACACAGTATCTGAATGCTGCATAGCTTTATTTCTATTTTTTTAGCATACAGCTTAGTTTATGTTAGAGGAAAGAAACAAAGGCATGATTTACAAATACCTTCTGCACCATTTCTTATATATTCATTTATATGTCTGTACGCGAGCTGCTGATTCATGGAAATATTGGATGAAGCTTTTATCTGCTTGTAATAACAGGAATCACCTGAAGGCGCTAAGATGGTAGAATTTCGGAAATCACTCCCAGCATACAAGGAGAAGGAAAGGCTTCTAGCAGCCATTGCACGTAATCAGGTACACTTGTCTGGGAGAAACTTATGAGATTTGTGCACTCAGTGGAAAAATGTGTTGCAATTCCCTTCTGTCCTTCTATTTATCTGACCATTCCTGTGCATGCCAGGTTATAGTTATTTCTGGGGAGACAGGGTGTGGAAAAACAACACAGTTGCCTCAATTTGTGTTGGAGTCAGAGATAGAATCTGGCCGAGGGGCCTTTTGTAACATAATCTGTACACAACCACGAAGAATATCTGCAATGGCTGTTGCAGAAAGAGTATCCACCGAAAGAGGAGAAAACCTTGGTGAATCGGTAAGATGGAACTTCCGATTTGCTACCTTTGTTATTGTAGCCCATATCCATTGTAATTTTTGGCATACAACACTAGCTTTTTTAATAGGTTGGCTACAAAGTTCGATTGGAGGGAATTAGAGGAAAAGATACACATCTACTTTTCTGCACCAGTGGTATTTTACTAAGGCGATTGCTGAGTGACCGAAACTTGAATGGTGTGTCTCATGTATTTGTTGATGAAATACATGAAAGAGGGATGAATGAAGGTTGTGTCTGAAGACCTTATTATTTGCCCTTATGATGGTTTTGTTCCCCATTTAACTCATGACAATAATTAAATTATTATTGCTTTGGTCTGTCAGATTTCTTATTGATCGTTCTAAAGGACCTATTGTCACGGCGCCGCGATCTAAGGTTGATATTGATGAGTGCTACTTTAAACGCGGAACTGTTCTCAAGTTATTTTGGAGGAGCGCCAACTATCCACATTCCTGTGAGTTGTTATTTAAAAAAATGTAAATTATGTCACTCTATATACATAATGCTCATCTGCCAGCTTGTGTACCTCTGGTATAACTGTGTAAGTGATCTTGCGTCCGTTGCATTCTTCCCCTGAATTCAGGGATTCACACATCCAGTGAGGGCGCATTTTCTGGAAGACATATTAGAGAGGACAGGCTATAAGATGACAGCAAGTAATCAACTTGACGATTATGGCCAAGATAAAGTGTGGAAGACTCAGAGACAGCTATTACCCAGAAAGAGGAAAAATCAAATCACTACACTTGTTGAGGTACTTGTTCTATATAGAGATTAATGACTGCAATTATTCCTCAACTTTCTTCAGATATTGTTACTGTAATATGCAGGATGCCCTTCAAAATTCAAACTTTGAAACCTATGGCTCAAGGACACGTGATTCTCTGGCAAACTGGAATCCTGACTGCATAGGGTTTAATCTCATAGAGGCTGTTCTGTGCCACATATGTCGCAAAGAGCGAGCTGGTGCAGTTTTAGTTTTTATGACCGGATGGGATGACATTAGCTCTTTGAAGGATCAATTAAAAGCGCATCCGTTGCTGGGTGACCCAAATAGAGTGTTACTGCTTGCCTGCCATGGTTCCATGGCTACTTCTGAGCAGGTAATTGATCCTAATTTTGCATTTCTTATTGAAATGATTGCTTTGTGATGCCAATTGTTCGCTGGATCTGAGATACCTCTTCTATTGTGTAATTGCATCTTATATACACAGATTCACCTTGTTTACTAGTTCATTGATGGGCATATACCATTATATCCGTAGCATCCTGTGTGCATCGTATAATTATTTGCCGTTCACATCTATATTTAATATTATGTTTTTCCGCAGAGGCTAATATTTGACAAGGCACCTCCTAATGTTCGGAAGGTAGTACTTGCCACTAACATGGCAGAAGCAAGTATTACCATAAATGACATTGTTTTCGTCATGGATTGTGGAAAAGCAAAGGAAACCACATACGATGCTCTAAACAACACTCCCTGCTTACTCCCCTCATGGATTTCAAAGGCTTCTTCCCGTCAGGTAATCCTTCAATTTTTCAGTCTCTTAGTCACCAGCACTTTCTCTTCGACTCAATCTTTGGTAAATGTCACGTACTTGGAAATCTTTGGTAATCTTTAGCACCAGCTTCTTTCCATAGCTCAAAGCAATGTTTCCCTTCTGTATGTTATATGTTGACCAGTGAGACTCTTGTCTTTGCGAGTTATGTATCATTGTGTTATTATGTTTGACCGTCTCTTTGCCAGCTATTTACCATGTTTATATGATTTGCCTGTACGGGGCCATGAGGGCATGCCTTAATATGGGGTTCTGGTCATTTGTGGTCTTAACTTGACGAAATTTAGCCCATTGGTTTGTATCAAGTCAAAAGGCCTATCTTCTTAGCACCCCATTATTTTCTTTTGTTTGCTTAATAATAATGTATGCCTCAACAAGCACGTCAATGTTCCCGTTCCTTTCATGAAGTTGTTTTAGTCAAAGCATCTTTATTCTGCTTCGGTGGTCAATATATACTTATTGTTGGTTACAAGAAAGAAATTTTCTAGCAATGAATATTTTTTTGTATAACAGTGAACCTATCTTGACCGTAACAGTCTTGATTGGGCGATATGATCACACTCAATAGTCAATACTTTTTGTTTATAGGTCATCGTTCTTTGCTACAATTCTCATGTTTTCCCCCAATATCTTCATGCAGAGGAGGGGCAGAGCTGGTCGTGTCCAACCTGGAGAATGCTATCATCTCTACCCCAGATGTGTATATGATGCATTTGCAGAGTACCAGCTTCCAGAGCTTCTCAGGACTCCTTTGAATTCACTATGTTTGCAGATAAAAAGTTTGCAGGTTGACAGCATTGGGGAGTTTCTATCAGCTGCTTTGCAGCCTCCAGAACCACGAGCCGTATGTGTTGAAATCATAATTAAGCATTTGGACATTCCTTTTCTCTCTTTGCCTTTGCGTCTACATGATTTAGTTCTATCTTGGAACTTTTGACATTTGTTGGGCTCTTACATGGCTTATAACTCTATGCGTTATTGTTTTAAGTAGGCAGTAAAGGGTTCAGTTTTATCCTTTTCATTTTTGTTTCCTGACCACATGATGAATATGTAGGTCCAAAATGCAGTGGAATTCCTAAAGATGATCGGATCATTAGATGAGAACGAGAACCTTACTGATCTAGGTATGCCTTGTATTCTGATTTCTTCCAAACTCTGCAAAAATGTTGGCACTGAAACATATTCAACTTTGTAGGAAGATACCTCTCCATGCTTCCGGTTGATCCGAAGTTGGGGAAGATGCTTATAATGGGTGCAGTTTTCCGTTGCATTGACCCTATACTTACTGTGGTTGCTGGATTGAGTGCTCGGGATCCTTTCCTGTTGCCACAGGACAAGAAAGATGTATGACTTTAATTTCCACTGCCTCACTATATCTTAATTACTAGTTTTTGTTTTGAAATGATTCTCTTACCTATGAATTTTGTGATAAAAGTTAGGAAAATCTAAATACCACCAATACGTACAGTCGTACACACGGTGGCTGTTAGCTATGCCCTATGCATTGATTATGTTCCGTTCATTCCGAAGCCTTTTTTTTTCATTCAGCTAAGAAGGCTTAGCTTATAGTTTTGTCATTGTTATTAGTTGGCAGGAACTGCAAAATCAAGATTCTCAGCGAAAGATTATAGTGATCATATGGCCCTTGTCCGAGCTTATGAAGGATGGAAGGATGCTGAGAGGGAAGGATCTGGTTATGAGTACTGTTGGAGGAATTTCCTTTCTGCTCAAACACTACAAGCCATTCATTCTCTTCGAAAGCAATTCAGCTATATCTTAAAGGACGCCGGTTTGATAGACTCTGATGCAAATACAAACAATAGTTTGAGCCATAATCAATCATTAGTTCGTGGTGTAATTTGTTCTGGGCTTTTTCCTGGGATATCATCTGTTGTGGTAAACAGCCGCCAACAATTTCCATTGCATTTGTATTACACGGAAGACAGTTCAATTAATTTTTAGCATTCCTTTGCAGCATAGGGAAAACTCCATGTCCTTCAAGACCATGGATGATGGCCAAGTTCTTGTTTATGCTGTAAGTGCATACAGGAGCGTCCTGAAATGCTCATGTCCAACACCCCGTCTAATACATTATCTTTCAGACATGTTGATATCTGAGTACTCTGACACTAAGGTTTGTTCAGAATTCTGTGAACGCTAAGTACCAGACCATCCCTTATCCATGGCTGGTCTTTGGTGAGAAGGTGAAGGTAAATGCTGTCTTCATCCGTGATTCAACTGGAGTATCAGATTCCATACTCATCTTATTTGGTGGCGCTGTTACAAAAGGAAGTGCGGTATGTTGAGTATTCTGTCAAATGCTTTGTCTTTGTATTTTTGCATTTTTTGTTGCACTGATCTATGCCTTCTAACTTGTGTAATAGGCTGGGCATTTGAAGATGCTTGATGGTTACATTGATCTATTTATGGATCCCAGCCTGTCAGAGTGCTACCTGCAACTTAAAGAAGAACTTGATAAACTTGTACAGAAGAAGGTAAAGTGCTGCAGCCAATTAATTTGGAAGGTTTTATACAGATTTCATCTCACAAGATATTTTGTCTGAGTCAGCAAATAATAAGTAAAAGAAACTTCGGTGATACTTTATGTACCAAATCACAATCCTCTGCCATTTCTAGTAGCTAACAAGGGAAAAGTGATTATAATATTTATCATGTTGTTACCTCTGAATATAAAGCATGTGTTACTTTATAATATACGTGTCACCAGTAAGAAATTAAAAATAAAGTTGTTGAGTATCCAATTTACTTATTTTTGTCTACCATGTCTGGTGTATATACTAATTGTGCTTGTAATGTGGCAATTTTCCCAAATCCAGCTTGAAGACCCAACCTTTGACATTCACAAGGAAGGCAAGTACATTTTATTTGCTGCACAAGAGCTTGCTGCAGGCGACCTATGTGAAGGAAGGTTTGTGTTCGGCCGCGAAACGAGCAGAGCTAGGCTTCGGGACAACGAAGACAGCAAAAGCAACATCATAAAGGATGGTATGAACCCCAAGAGCCTGCTGCAGACCTTGCTGATGAGGGCAGGCCACACGCCTCCAAAGTACAAGACAAAGCACCTCAAGACCAACGAGTTCAGGGCCATGGTGGAGTTCAAAGGGATGCAGTTTGTCGGGAAGCCGAAGAGGAACAAGCAGGTTGCGGAGAGGGACGCCGCGATAGAAGCGCTGGGATGGTTGACACAAACGTCCGGTACGAAGCTCCAGGATGAGGGTGACGACTCCCCGCTCGACCTGACCGATAACATGCTCAAGCTGCTTTCTAGACCAAGGAAACGGACGAGAAATAATCCGAAGAAATGATTTTCGCAAGGTTAGGTTCATCGACACCTGACAGTTAACTGACACCGTTGTCTGTTGACAGTATTGGATGCACTGTGCCCCAGAAAGAATGTCCACAGAGCTTCCGCAAGTGCGTGGAATTTCATCCGCCTTGCTAACGACAGGACGATGGATGATCACTTCATTATCATCCGCCTTCTGGTTGTATTTGGTTCTGAGCCATGTGTTCGATACTGTGTTATTTACTAGTATATCATCGGGGCGAATTGAAAACTTTTATCATTCTATAAATTTGAATAAGGTTTCGTATAGGGTATCAATGTATGTATGTATACAACACCACTGAAGCTGAGATTTGTTCAGAGGAGGAAAGGAAACCTCTGGATTTTGTTCCACTCCGTTGGCCCTCGTGGCACTTACCTGTTTGGGAAGTGTTTGTGGCCGGGGCGCCGGCCGAACCGTTGCGTCGGTCGCGCCCCGTGCGTTCGATCTCTTTTTGATCCAAGGACACCGTTGCGCCACGTGTTATCGGATTTTTTTAACGCGCTCGTAGTTATCCCTTCCAAAGTGATTTTTGCTGCATCCGCTCTATCTTTCGTTTTGAGGCAGGGCGACCGCGGGCGACGTGCTTGTTCGCGCAGGGCGGCGGCGGCGGCGGCGGCAGCCCAGGGCGGATCTCCATTCTCCGGCCATCTATGCCCCCCCCCATGGTAACTCGAGCCCAAATGCTTTCCATTTTCGTTGTTTTCTTCCCCTCCCCCGTTGGATTTAGGGTTAGGGCGTCGCTAGCCGCGGGCCGCCGCCGGCGCCGGCGCGGACGAGGATGGGTTTGTGTTCCCGCGGTCGAGGGAGGCGGCGGGGTGGCGTTCCCGCGGTCGAGGGAGGCGGCGGGGTGGCGTTCCCGCGGACAGAGGGAGGGGCCGGGGTGGGGTTCCCGCGGGCAGAGGGAGTTGGCGCGGTGGTGAATTTGAATCTGGTAGCATTCATCAATTGGATTGATCCAGGGAAGCAAACCACAACTCTTTCTACATGTTGATGTCTTGCTGACCCAATCATTAGCAGGTTTTCCTTGGCCGCCAAGGGATTTAGGTACTTGACTAATCGAGGTCCAGGGATGTTTTTAGCTTATTGTTTTTGGAGAATTGATGGGGATGTTGAGTCGGTTTAGAAATGACATGATAATGCATTTCATGATGAACCTAATGGAATCAACTTGGTATTCTAGATGTTGTTGATAGTTTACAAAGTATGACTTTCAAAATGTCTGATATGCACTATATATTTTTGCCAATGAATCACTACTCGTTCTGCTGCGCAACCCAACATCCCTGAATTCATAGGTTTGTCAGAATTTTTTAGGTGTTCATGTATGTTTTTTCCTAACTTCTGATGGTATGGTTTTATGGTTTTATTGACTTGTGTTTTTTCCTTTTTTGTAGATGTTGAAGGTAACTCTGGTGAGAATGAGGGGAGTAAGAAGGCTAAGAAGAAGATTAAGAAGAAAGGCAATCTATGTGGCTTTAAGTCAAGGTTTAACTCAAAAAGGCTGGCTCAGATTGGGAAGCAAATATCACCGGAAAAACAGAGAATCATAAGGGAGGGACCGTTTGGAGACTTGTTGGACATCCGGTCTTTCAAGGTGCCCCATGAGCTCATTGAGTTTGTTGCGATGAACACGAATCACGTACTCTCTGAGTTCAAACACAAGAACAAATCTATCACCTTCAGCAAGCTTATGGTGAAAAGGATTTTCAACGTGCCATCCGGTGATAGACCCGTGAAGCTTCTAAAGAAGAGTGATGAACATGATCTTCGCAGCATCTACAAGGAGGGGAACAGGGCTCCAATCGCCCATGTTGTCAAGTTGCTCACTAGTTGCAGTGAGGAGGACGTGGTTATGATAAATAGGACTTGGGCACTCCTTGCGTTGGCAACAGTTTTGTGCCCAGGCACGGGCAATATGGTGAATCTCGAGTATCTTGCTTCCCTCGAAGATATGTCTTTGGTGCATGAATTCGCTTGGGATGAGCACTTGTTGGCACGAGCTATGGAGGAGGTTGGAGTCTTTCAAGAGAAGAAGAGGATGCAAGCAAACACAGAAAAAGAGTTTTAGATTGCTTCATGCCTTCCCATGTTAGCGGTATGCAACGCAACATTACAAAATACCTCCATATTTCCCCTTTGCTGCATGAAACCTTCATGCCTTTATGTTTTTTGTTGGCTAATGTCCTTTTTCCATTCCATGCAGATCATATACATGGATCATGTTGATATCCCGGCTGGCCTCCCAAATGAGCATGCTATTGATTATTCCGTGCCAAGGATGCGTTTTGTTTGCCAAAAGGATTTTGAGTGGTTGGATAAAGTTGACAAAAACAAGCTCACTCTTGTCCAACCTTTCTACGGGAAACACACCCATGTAATTTTGCTACATCCCGCCTATGTATTTTCCTTTGTCAATGAGTATTAACACACCCATGTAGCAATCTTTGCTTTTCCAATTTAGTTTATGGAAGCTTTCTTATTTATGCCACTCATGTTTTGTTTTCCTAGATCCGGAGTTTGTGCAACACCCCCTATGCAGCACAACTTGTGGGACAGGAAGTTGGTGCTGAAGCACCTAGTGGCCAAGGAACTAGTGGCCAAGGCAGCCAAATTCAAGGTGCTGAAATTCAAGCAAAGGACTCTCAATCAAATGAGGCTCAACAAAATGTTGACGCTGAACCACATCTATCATCATCGCTCAATGATTGGCTGCAGCAATCATTCCCTAGCATGCAAGATCTAAGGGTACATTATCTTTTTCATTGTATTCATTTCCTGTTTACCTTTGGCTTCGCATTATTTTATTATACCCAGTTGCAAGTGTATATTTATTTTGCTGCATCCTTCATGTTGATGTGCAACAACCATGTTCTGTTTTTGCTTCATATGTTGTTCAAGTTCATACATACTATGCTTTTTTGCTACACCCATATGTCTAGTGTGCTACAACTACATTCTGTCTTTGCTTCAACCATGTCATAGTTTTGCTACATCCATATCATTAATTTGCTACCTACATAGTTGACAGTAAATTGCTACAGTCACACTCTTTATCTGATACGTAGTAACACAACATCATACCTACTTGTTTTATCGCTTCATCCATACCTCTAATGTGCCACACCCACATTTGTGTTTTCTTTTACATCCATACATATGACTAAAATGTTCAATACTTGCCTTCTTGTAGGTACCAACTCAGTTTCAAATGCTTTACGACACGCACAAGGGTATTTTTGCATCGGAGGTGGATGATGTTGTTGGCAAGTTTGGACAGTGTTTAAAGGGATTGCAGTGCAACCGGATGGCAGCCCTCCTTCGTGATGTTGGAGACGCCATCACAGCTACCAGTGAGCCCAACTTCTCCTTTGAAGCACCTATCATGGACGAATGTCGCGGAAAAGAGAATGATGGTAAAGCTGCAAATGCTGGCATTGGTGCTCAAGCTCAAGCTGAAGATACAACACCTAGCATTAACAAGGATGAAGTCACCGGATTGAAGCAACAAGTTGCAACCGAGGCTGCTGAAACTCCTGAGCAACAACGAGTGAGTTTCGATATGGAAGGCAACGTCTCACCTCACAGCCCCCCACTCTTCTATGATGCACCTAGGAGTGCGACAGCTGGCATTTGGGACGACGAGCCATCCTGTGAGTTGTTCCCAAAGGGCTCCGAAGAGTACGAGATGATGCATTGCACGGATGAGCCTATAACCAAGAAGAGGGCAGTCAGCCCCATATTTGAAAACATCCCCGTGTTCCCTGTTTCAGACGATGATGACAGCCCAAGTATGCTTCCTTCCTCCTGCATCATTTCTTTTTGTTTTTCTCCATGTCATTTTTTCGCTACATACGTGTGATCGCAGCAAATTCTATTTTGTACAATCCCTTGCAAACTCATCCATTTTTGTTGCTTGCTACAACCCCTAAGATGGTCGCTACAGAAGAGCAAATTGTTGATGCAAGCAGTGGCCCTAGCACACATGACAAGAACACTAGGAAGAAGAGGATGGCCAAAGTTCCAGCCGTAAAAAATACCAAGGCAAAGAAGCAAAAGGTCGATGCAGCTGCAGCCACGTATGAGAAGTATGTAAAGCATGGGAAACCATTGAGGAGATCACATGCCAATGAACAAGTGTGAGATACCTAAGCCCTATCTCTTTTTGCTTTCTGTTTTTTATTTTTTTCTGCTCGAAACAAATGATTCATTCGGTTGCATCTATGGTAACAGGACACCTTTCATCAAGATAGGTGGATTTTACATTGGATACAAGAAATTCCTGGTATGCTTCAAGCCTCGCGGGGATATGAATGATGAGGTTATGTCCCTATGTATCGAGATGAACAACGTAGCATCCCGTGCAGCAAGTGGTACTAATCTGAAGAAATACATGTTCTCAGTCCACGCGGGGGTAAGTTTTTGCAAAAACAAGCAATGCTTCATTCCTTTTTTTCTTCACATTTTTTGTTGCAACACACACTAACCATTTTGAGGTGTCTTTCAAGTAGATCTTACTAAAACAAGACCCAACAACCTTCCAACCAGCAAAACTCATACCCGAGCTTGAAAGGGCTATGACAAAGTTCAAGGCGAATAAATATGACCTTGTAAGTTTCTCGAGAGCCTACTTTTGTTTCACACCACAAATACTTTCAAAACATGATCCAATGATGTAGCTTTTCCTTGAAACATATGTAGCAATTATTATTGATGTTTACAACATCTCTTTGAAACATATGTATCAATTCTAGTTGTTGTTGAATGCTTTTTTGTTTGCAGTTACAACATTGGAAAGCTTACGTTCATTCCTACTAGGCTGTAACATTTTTTACATGTTCTGAGTACCTTTTTTGCCTTTCTTTTGTGTTTTACAGCTTTTTGTCACAATTGTTCATGAAAAGCATTGGATAATTGTTTGCGCAAACTTGCTATACAAGCAGTGGAATGTATTTGACTCAATCCATTCAAAAGGGAAACAATCTCCTTTGAAGAAGCAGGCCAATAACCTGATAGGCTCATGCTCTCTATTTTTATTTTTTCTGTTTCCCTTTGATTCATCTACATAAATGCCCTGTTGTCATCTTCACACACCTCATCCTATTTTTTTCAAACTTTGGTGCGTGTTTTTCGGTTGTAGATCACAAACTTTGCAGCCCTCGCACAAGAGTACAGCTAATTCAATGTCAATGTTGGATCCTTCGCCCGTGTTGACCTAGAGGATTACCCAAAGCAAGATAATCTGTGAGTTTTCTTTTTGAATTTTGCTTCAATCATGTGTTCCATTTCAACAATTTGTTGTTTCAACTATGCATCGGAACTATGAAGGAGAAATTTTTTTATCTCACAGATGTGATTGCGGCTTTTTCGGGCTCAAATATGTGGAGAACTTTGATGGGAAGTCAATGAAAGAGTTCAATCAGGTACTTTCTTTGTCATTTTGTTGCAATCTACTTTCTTTGTTTTCAATACTCATGCAACACAAGAATAATTAGTATCATACTTGCTTAATTTTTTCATTCATTTTTACAGGAAGACGTGGCGCAATACCGCATGGATGTGGCGCACAACCTTTGCACTCACCCAATGAACAATGTCCCAATGGAGCGGGCATTCAAGGAAGAGTTGGCGGCTTAATTTGCGGGAGGGTTCAAGACGATCAAGCTCGTTTTCTTTCGTTAGGTCTAGAATCATGTCTGAGGTGGTAGCGTTCTGATGGTATTAGAGTAGTGCGCGTTCATATGTACCCTAATGATACCTTCGGTAAACATATGTGTTCTTTTGGTATGTAAACCGATGATAACTTGATATCTTTGGATGAAGCACTTCTTCCGTTTTAATGGATGTGATCTTCTGCTTGCCAACATGATCATGCATTGACAACCGTTTATTGTTTTGCTGGTTATGAGCTTCATCCATAGAAGTTTCAAGGGAATCTCTGTGCAATTTTCCCCTCGAAACCTTTTTCATGAAAACAATATGTGGATGCTGCATTGTCACAGTCAAATTGTTGGAAGCTTACAAAAAATAGCTACAACCTTCTGTTAGATTTGTTGCAGGGCAAAAATCTACATTTTTACCTGCAAATTAGCTACATCCCTGTGATATTATTGCTGGAAGCATAATGTAAATAAGCTTCCTTCCCAAACTCTTGCTGCATAGCAAAATCAACACTTTAAATCAAATCATTCAAGGCTTTTTCCCTTTCATACTTGTTATTTTTGCTTCAACCATGTTAAAAAAAAGCTTCAACCATTGTCTTAAAAAGCTTCTACCATGTTCCCTAAAAGCTTCAACAAATATTTTTTGCTTCAACCATGTTAAAAAAAGCTTCAACCATTGTTTGAAAAAGCTTCAACCATGTTTCCTAAAATCTTCATCAATAATTTCAAAAAGATTCAACCATGTTTTTCAAAAGCTACAACCATGTTTCCTTAAAACTTCAAACATGTTTTTCAAAAGCTGCAACCATGCTTTTCAAAAGCTTCAACCATGTTTCCTTTTTAAAAATGAATCAAGCTGTGGTAACAACAATCATTGAGTACTATTTTACAAAAAAAATAAATAGAAGTTGGCACCATCATAATTAAAAAACCAACATTCTGCATTTTGAAACCACACATGTAGTAATATGTTGCAATCCTAAAACACAAACATTCATAAGACATGGGGTGTTACAAGATAATTCATCATTTTTTTCCCTCACGAAACATCCTAAAGTGTAAGGATTGGGCCGACACCCAGAGCTTTCGCGCTCGCACTCGCAGCAAGAAAAGCGGCAAGGAGTTGGCAGTTCTTCACATTGTGATCCTCATCTTCACAGTATTTGCATGGGGTCTTCTTTTCCATTGGCTTTGGAGATTTCTTCGTTTTCGCTGCGTCCTTCTTTGCTTTCTTCTTCATTTCATCTTCTCGAAGCTCAATTAGTGGCTTCCTATCCTTCTCTTTTTCTTTTGGCCTCCCCTTTTTTGCTGACTTTGGTGGGTTTCGTAGTCCTACGGGGGGTGGATCCTGCTGCCCTGTACTTGGACCCCCTGAGACTTGTTCATTTGCTGCACGACCTTGGGATTCTTCGTCTCCTGCAACCCCATCGGTCGCTCTAGCTTTAATCGCAGCAACCCCAACACTGCCCTGATCAATTAGCCCAGAGACAAAACTATAAGCTTCATCATTGAAGCATGCATCAGAAGCAAGTTTCCCAAACTTCTGGCAAAGAGAGTTAAACTTTAGGGTGTTTGTCGTGGGGACGCCGAAATGCATAGCTCTATGCCCATCGCCCGGTTCAGGTGCAAGGTCGGTTGCTCTCTTAGACCATCTTGGAAGCATGTAATTCGCAGGTATTGCTTGCACGTTCAGGTGCACCATGACACGGATGATATGTGGGCAGATCAGCCCACACATCTCAAACATGTTGCAACTACACATGTATGTATGATCTTCAGGGGCAACATGCACCGTGTACACTTTAGGGTTGATGCCATCATTTGCAACAAGGCGAAACCAGACGACATTCCCTTGCAGCTGGTATTGCAGCCCATAGCCTGTTGATTTAGCCAATAGTTTCTGAAACTTGGAAAATACCTCTCTGGTATAGAAATCTGCAGCCTGCTTTTCAATGTTGTAACTGCAAAACAAAAAAGCTTCCAACATCAATAAGAATTGCTACATATGTTTCATTCAAATGCTGCAACCAAACTGTACTGGAAAACTAAAAAAATGCTACATGACTTTGGACTTACTTGCCCCAGAGTGGCGGCCTCATCGCTTCATTGATGAAGCCCGCATTGTCTTCAAGATCAAGCATTAGCTCCTGGCAAAGCTCAAACTGTTGCACAAATGTCCAAACCGAGTCTCCATGATGATTTAAAGTCTTGAAGTAGGAATTCAGGCCCTCGGAGCGTCCAGTTTTTCCTGTGAATGGGAAGAACTTATTCCTAAAGTACACAGGAGCCCACGTCTCCCTGCTGTTCCACATGTTTTTGAGGTGTTTCTTATCAGCCACACCAAACAACTCGACCATCTGCTTCCACCATTCTTCAAACTCCTCAACGGTATCTGAACCATTAATGCAACCATAAAATGCTTCTGCAAAAGGCTCATCCTTGCCCAGCATCTTCCCTAGTTTTGTCCTTGCAACCCGGAAGGCGTGCCACTTGCAACATCTGTGTTTTGAATCTGGAAATACCATTGAGATGGCTGTAGCCATTGCCTGGTCTTGATCAGTCATAATGTTCAACGGATGATAATTATTCATTGCCAACATCCATTGCTGGAAGACCCACTTGAAAGTTTCAATGGTCTCATCAGGCAACAAAGCACACCCCAAGCAAACAGTGTGTGTGTGGTTGTTAATGCCAACAATCAGAGCAAAGGGAAAGTTGTAGCGATTTGTGCAGAATGTGGTGTCGAAAAACACACAATCTTTGTACTTTGGATACAGGGCCCTTGTTCTCCCATCAACCCAGAAAAGCGCCCTAACAGCTCCATCTTCTTGTAGTTTCGAGAAAAAGAAGTTGGGATTCTCCACTTGTCTTCTCTCAAAGTACTCGATTGTCAGCTCCAAGTCACGCTCTGACAGGCCCCTTCGCAGCTTTGCTCTTGCATTTGTCACATCAGTCTTCACATACGGCAAACTCCTCGGATCACAACACCGTGCATCTCCAAGCAAGCCCATCATATTAGCCGTTGATATGTTGCGGTAGTGCAGTGAAGTGATGTATTGCATGTCTGCATCTGGGATCTTTCTGTGAGAGCGGCAAAATCTCCGACGCCCCCTTTGCAACATCAGCTGGTGTGTGTGATCGGCCTCAAAAACTGTCACAACCCAGCTACCGTCTTTGAGGTTAACACCCATACGAGCCTTGCAATCATACCGCTCCAACCGGTTTCTTTTCCTCTTGTCGCTCACATCCATATAGATGCCAGCTTGTTTGCTTGGAGATTTTTTGTTACTCGCATAGCTCATATCAACATCTTCACACTCATTTGTGGCAGCTCCGTCAGAAATGCTACCACCAACATTCTTCGAAGGATTTTTTCCGTGAGTGTATGCACTCAAAAACTCTATAGATAAGAATGCACTTCTGATCCGAGCTGCTTTTCCTACTATGTTTTGATGTGACAATGCGAGTACCAAAGCCCATCTTCGAGGCATATTCATTGTAAACACGCCGAGCTTCTTCAACATTGTCAAAAACCATTCCAACAAAAGGGACAACTGGCTGTGATGATATATCTTCATCCGGTTCATCAACAAGTGTTGCAGCATTTCCATTGGCATTGTCACTAGCCACACGGGCATTGCCATGATTTGGAGCTACACCATCGGTGTTCAGTTGCAACAAATCGTCACTATCATTTTGGGGAGTATCATTCAGATCAATTCCATATTCTTCTTCTTCATGCGCAACATTTTGCATATCATCGTCAAGGAAAATTGATGGCTCAACAGCAACATTCTGCTACAAAATTAGCACCCAAGTCATTTTTTTTGCTTCGTGAAAAAACATGCAAAAAGCGCGAACAAAAAAAGTGGACGCAACATGGCAATCATAACCCCAAAACAATTCCTGCATGCAGCATTTTAGGATGCAGCATGCAACATCCAGCAAATAGCATGTAGCAAATGCAACACATGCTTGTAACATTTTATTAGCAGCCAGCAGGAAGAAACATCTTACTAGCATTAATTGACAACATCTTAGCAATATTACACAAAAAACAAGCACAAGCATGTTGACAACATCTCTTTTCAATCCCATGCTCATCAAAGGTTGCAATATTTTTTTGTGAACAAAATGATCTAGGGTTGCAATTGGAATTCATACCAGATCAATTTCATCCCGGCCATGCCGTGCTGCATCTTGGAAGACCACACCAGGGTTGTAGTACCGTTGCAGCACCGGTCCACTACTACCAGGGTCTTCCCTCCTTAGTGGACTTCGGCCATGAACGACAGCGGAGCTCGAGCCCAAATCCATGGCGGCAAGGAGGTCGTTACGGATGTATGACATGGTTGAAGCAAGTACAAGGCAGCTTGATAGATGAGGGAGCCCCTCCTCGAGGTGATTCGGTCGTGGGGAACAAAAAACCGGCGGATCCGGCCGCCGCCGCCGCGGGTTGGGGACGAGCAGACGCGGGGGGATCCAAGCTCCCCTGTTTTCCTCGTTGTGGCACGTCTTAGCACAGTTGCAACATACATTTCATTTTTTGCTGCAACGGTTCATTAGGTACACACTTGCACGCAGATCTGACGGTTGGCGCGCACCGCATCGGACGGTTCGGGCTCGACCGGCCCAACAGTTGGGCCGGTGCACCGGCGCAGATCGCTGCCCTACCTGTTTTGGGTACGAGGCGGTGAGCAAATGCATTCAAGTTGAGTGTTTTTTCTTTCCTTGAAGAAAAACATGGGTCGAGTATTTCTGTACGCAAGAAAAATCTGCGTTTGAGTTTCCCGTCTAAGAAATACAGTACTATAGTGTACGTACCAACTTTAAGTCTGGTTCAGGTTATGATGTTAGAAACTCTAATGCCAAAATTTCTCTAATGCCAAAATTTCTCGAATAGCCATGTGGGGTGCTAGAGAGGCTTTTTTCTAAAACAAAGGACCAATGTTTGTTCCTTTCATAGCGGTATTCACAAGAAAAAAATAAATTGTTTTTTTTTGCTTGTGAAATAAGAGGTTTATTGTGCTGATTGCACTTTAATCGGGAAATATCCTGTCTAGTATGTAGGAGTTACTATGCATTTTCCACTCAATTTTTTTTGCAGATTTATGTAAAAGTAAACCAGCACCATCAAATCCATACCAAACAGTGGCGATCCTTTCCTCCCAAACCCCACCTCTATATAAACTCAACCCTAGTAGCCATTCTTCTCATCATTCCACCCTCCCTCTCCCATCCCTCGCCGCCGCCGCCGCGATTCCTCTTCCTCACCAACCCTCCTTTCCCCTTCGCTTCCATACCTCCCACCCACGAGCGCTGCCACTTTAGATCTCGCCTTGCCTTCCCTACTTCATGTTCTTCTTGGTGAGGTTTGCACGCACCCACTTCACCTTCTATATGCACCCTAAATCGTTTCGCATGGAGATTGCCAAACCTTCATATCCCACCATCATGGATTATTCCCTCCATTGAGTTATGTGATCCTAAATAAGTGTTCATGGCGGAAAACGATGGATCTGAAGAAGAGGATGAAGATCTGTTCCGCAAATGGTGACACACATCCAAAGGCGAGATTCGACTAGTTGGTATCCCAGATGTGATATACCAGGTGATGGAGCACTATCTCCCACCCACTTTGGGGTGGTACACCAAGGTAAAATAATTGTTAGCTATCGAGAACTAAAAACGGTTATTTATTAATTTTTTCTTTTTAGATTGTATATATCATTAATTTTTGTTTTTTTAGGTTGAGTGGATAGGCAGCGGCAAAGATTCTGGAAGAGCATGGGCGCCATGGGAACCAACAACGACAATTGATTCAGTGACAAGGAGATGGAGGATGGCAAGAGGACAAGCATGTCGTTGGCGGATGATTGCCAACATATACTTCTGACTTAGGAGTATATCATTTGGCATTGGTGTGGTATTTGGGAGGTTTTATTTAACATCAAAACTGTAATGTCAAAATTTCTTGAACAACCATGTGGGGTGCTAGAGACATTTTTTCTAAAAAAAAGGACCAATGTTTGTTCCTTTCATAGTGGTAATACTCCTATTGGCAAGAAAATAATATTTTTAACGAAATTGAAAGAACACATTTTTTCCCGAGAAATAGTAAGAGGCTTATTGTGGTGATTGCGCTTTAATTGGGAAATCTCATGTCTATTAAATAGGAGTTACTACGTAGCACTCAAATAATTTATTTTGCAGATTTATATTAAAGAAATTAGCACAATCGAATCCATATCAAACGGTGATGGCTCTTTCCTCTCAAACCCCACTTCTATATAAACTCAACCCTAATAGTCATTCTTCTCATCATTCCACCCCTCCCCCGCTGCCATCGCCATCCCTCTTCCTCGCCAACCCTCCTTTCTCCTTCGCTTCCACCTTCATCCATACCCCCCTCCCATCGGTACCACCACTTTAGATCTGGCCTTGCTTCCCCTACTCCATGTTCCTCTTGGGTGAGGTCTAGACGCATCCACTTCACCTCCGATGTGCACCCTAATTCGTTTCGTGTTGATACTGCTAAACCTCCACAACCTATCATCATGTGTTCTTCCCTCCATTGAAGTTATGGGATCCTAAATAAATGTTCATGGCGGAAGACAATGGATATAAAGAAAATGATGAAGATCTGGTCCACAAATGGTGACACACATCCAAAGGTGAGAGATTTGACTGGTTGGTGTCCTAGATGTGATATACTAGGTGATAAAGCGCCACCCACTTTGGGGTGACGCACCAAGGTAAAATAATTTCTAGCAAGAGGGACCTCAAAATTATATTCATTAATTTTGCTTTTTAGATTATATGTATATACTAAGTCATGTTGCTGAACATTGATGCAAATTAAGAAATAAAAGGGGTGGTAGGAAGAGGAGGCATAAGGGCCTTGACATCAACATCCATGCAAGGAAATTGCCAACACGTCGGCTTAGGGCCCACACTATTGCATGGGGAACATCGATGCCTCAGGCAAGGCATTCATGGGACGCCCTTCCTGGCATGTAAATTCATCCTTTAGATACAATGCATGCCTCACGTACTCTATGTGCCTCTCAGGTGAGATTTGCACGTGTCTACTACACCGCCTCTATACATCCTAACTTGTTTGGCGTGAAACTATGAGAACCCACCATCGTGTAACCCTTACGTCGTTTAAGGGCGATGAGAAGGAGACATTTGATAAAAAATTAACTGATCCCAAACAATAAAGAGGTGGTCATAGTGGATCCAAAAACAAAGGCGAAGATCCAATCCATAAATCAATGATGTGCATCCAAAGGTGACAAATTCAACTAGTTGGTATCATGGCTATGATTTGGTGATGTAGCAAACTCCCCACCCTCTTTCACATGGTACACCAAGGTAGATACCATTTTAGCCTGAAGAACGACATCAAAGATGATCTTTATGTGGTGAATCCTCCTTGGCCAATAACCAGGGACCGAAAGAGCTCATCGTGGTGATTCAACAAGTAAGTATTTATAAACATGCAAATTTTACGTTAATTTTGTTCTTCGGATTGTACGTACATACCAAGATGTGTTGCTGAAACTACATGTGGATTTAGAAAAAAAGAGTATATGATAAGGGTCTCCTTGATACAATAGTTATGCCTTTACCAACCATCATGAATGATGCACTTGTCCTTTTTATTTCTTTTGCTTTCATCTCATTATGTAAGTTTTCCAGGAGGAGTTCTTCCAATTCGCATAATGAATCCTTATACTTTCACCACTTGCCATTTTATGGCAACACTCTTCATTCAGTGTGAGCTATTAATGCAATACACACCGAGCATCAAGAATGTAGATAGTGACTTTGTTGCGTGCTTTCTATGACGGGCTAACACCTCAAACTGACTCCACATACGTTTTGTACTACAATAGTTAACATGATAATTAGTCATGTCATGTGCATATTTTCTATTATTTTTACATGATAGTCGGCCGCCGTATTGGGTTTGTGATATCTAGATACATCGGTGCATATATCAAACACATTTGATGTTAAAGATGCTTTTGTTCTTCTCCGACGATGGATATAGGAGCGTTCTTCATGACCCAGACTAGAAGTGTTCCTTCAAACACATTGAAATTTACCTTGATCAAATAGAAATAATCTTTCTAAATGATGAGTTCTTCCATCAATTCACAGGGAACTCCGGATATTTCTACCAACTAGGGTTGGGCATGAACGAAGTAAGTATCTAAGTGAGTGTTATTGCCACTATTCTTTACTTCATATATTCTAACTAAGTATTCATATTAGCAAAATAATAATATTTTTAATTTGTTGTCTATACATTATGCATATCCAGCCTTTTCAAACTCGTTAGCAGCCGAAGGTGAAGTTGGGCGTCTTACTCTACCAATGCATTTATGGACACTAGAGAATTTTTGGGTGAATGAGTAGCTTACCATAACATGAAAGCATGTCTTGCCATCCCTATCCGGCTGGGGGTGAAATTATATAGGTATATGATGGTACATTAATGATTGGAATGAACAAAAAATAGTGTTAACACACACATATATGAGCTGGAGCCTTCAAATTAGTGTAGTACAAACGAGAGTATTGCTTAATTTAAGAGGGTTGATAAAAAACAAGATTCAGACTTGGTAATGATCCTCAATCACACTAGTGAGTGTTTTGGTACTTGCTATGTTGTTGCTCTGGGGATTCATGAAGAGAACAAAAGCAAAATTCTAGACGGCCTTAATATTATTCTTATTTTAGAATCAACGATGCTTGAAAAAAAATTCTTCTAGTGACGGAACAACACGTGTGTTGTTTGTTCTTCACCACCTATAATAGTTACCTCCATTGAATATGTTATATGTTTTCCTTTTCTCAAAACACAAAAATATCATATGATCGAAAGCCTCTAAATAATCATGAACCGCCTACCAATGTAAGGCCTTATATAATGCTGGGTGTTCAGGCAGCGGTGCTTAGAGAGAGAGAGAGAGAGAGAGAGAGAGAAGTTGTATCTCAGAAATTTTGTACCTTACAATGCTAGGTGCTTCATACGGGTGTCTAAGTTGCTTTAATTAAGGTGGACCCGAGTTAACTGTAGTTTCACAGAAGGGAAAGCACCGGCTAGCACCGGGAGCTAAAGTTTGCTTATGTGCCTCGTCCTAAGCACCTGTGCTAAGCAGGCTGGCAACAAAATGGTTTTCTTATTGAAGCACCAACTTAAGTACCTACATTGTACAGGGCCTAAGTGCTTTCCCACGACTCCTCTCAAGAAACAATGTGGATACTGAATGAGAAGCATCAATCGATCATGCACCAACTAAGAATGTTGGTATTCTCCTAAATGTTTTATGAAGAAAAAAAGTATGAATTTGATTATATACCTCATCAATACAACCAACCCTCCTAGTGATGCTACTAATTTGAAGGGTTAGAAAGATTTGAAGTTGTTTCCTCGATGATGGGCCACACACTAAGAAGAAAACAAGCTTCAAATCTTTCAGACACTTCAAATTATTATCATCACTAGGAGCTTCACATGTATTCACGAAGGGTATGATCATATTGTACATCTCTTTTTCTTTAGAAGACTTGTGGGAGAAGTACCAACATTAATAATCACCTGATCGATTGGACGCTTCCTGTTAGGATGATTTAGCCCACCTAATTATTGTTTTGGCATATCTCCACATCTTTCCTTGAAATGGTTTGCGGGTATGCACTTGTAATGTTTGCTTGTTCACGATCAATCATAGACTCTCTGTTCATATGATATTGTCCCTATGCTGCAAAAGTAAGAAGCTAACATACTTAATAGAAGTAAATTGTATAATGTGTTGTTGTTTTGCAGAAGTTTGTTGGGTCAACTCATTAGGTAGCATGCCATAAGGGAAAGCTTCACCAAAAAAAACAAGAGAAAGACATGAGGAAGGAGGGAAAGTCCAACCTCAATAATGTTCAAGTGCTTGCTTTTGAAAATGACGTTTTGAGCAAAGGGTGAGGGCACGAGAAAATGTGTGTGATCCCACTTTGTTGGAAGTGTCGATGCAACTTATGATATTCTTCACCCTAATTTGAACGAATTGAGAAAATTTTGGTGTTGAGGTATTTTTCGACATGTGCTTGGAAATTGTAAAAGGCATGCTCATTGCTCAACACCATTCTTTCCTTGAGCAAATAGTCCATGTATAGCGACTGCAATACTTGAGAAATTTATGTAATGTTTAATACCTCCTATAGATGTGAGGGCAACCCCCAAACATAATTGTGCTGGTTCAAGAGGTGAAGATGTTGCATGTGTATAATCACTGAAAGAAAATTTATAAGTCTTGGCTAAGTAGCATATAAACCACACTATGCCCGTTGGACTATTGCAGGAAGTTGTTGATGGAGGACTTTAACTCCGGCGCGTCGCTTATGTCCAAGACTAGCTTGAAAGTTCTACAAGCATAGTAAAATAATTGTGGATTACCACATCAATATTATGATTGGTCATCGGCTTGAAAAAATAATCACACTTAGCTCCCAGTCCAGTGATCATGTACCACCATATCTTTGTCATCGAGGGGCGTGTCAATGACCACTATGGTGTCAGCGTGTGCCTTTATCTTATGAAAATACAGAGGAAGTCATGACCTTCTTTAGAGTCGATAACTTATACCAATCTTGCATCACTCGAGCCTGGTTTCGTGAGGAGAACATGATGAACAACACATACCACACTTCAAATGTGTTGGAGAATTAGGTATTTGTGTGAGGATGCTCTTCGTTATTGATGAGAAGAAGATGCTTAGGACATTCTTGCACATGATCATGCTGGTTTCGAGACCTGGCGAGGGAAATCACTAGTGCATAACAAATATTAATGAAACTTTAGAAATCGAGTCTATCATGGGCGCACACTTATATCAACATGAGTTCATCCCGGTAGCCACCTGCCGCCATCTGTTGTGCCCATTCTTGCTCATTTTCCCTCTCAATGATGCTAACATCGATGCGTCAACGGACTCTTATATAGGCTAAAGTAATGTTGCCATGTCATAGAATGAGTTGGTAATAAGGTTGGCCATCTATTCCTCCTTCTCCTTTTTTTCTCTTCCCTTTGCATTTACTCTGTTTACTTTGGGGCACATTTTTCTTGGTTTTGTCCTTTACATAGACAAAGGAGACATGCAAGCATGCTATATCTATAAGCCTCTTATTATATGCGCTCTCACGAGCCTCCTGACCACTCAAGAGCGGTAGCAGCCATGTGGGGAGCGAGGCTGGTGAACCAAAAACCACAACACGTTTGTCGTTACCTCCTCAACGACCTTTCCAAGGAACCTGAAACTTTTCAAACTAAGAAAAAAAGATGAGATGCCCACCACCATTGAGATGGCGCATGAGCATGGGGAGGAGGGGCTATTTTTCATCGGCATTGCCACCACCATTGGATTCATTGAGCCAAAAGCCCTTTACCTAACCCTACCTCAGTGGTCATGGGTACTCGTGGATCACCCTCTCACAGGAGGAGAACCCACATGCTCGTTAGCCAACGATGATGGACCCAACGTCCTCACCTCCCTTTACAAAGAAGAGGACCCACCGGAGAGCAAGATGAAAGATATTCGTATCAAGACCATTTCATCAGCTTCGTTGTTAACTCCTCGTAGGGATTCTTATGTACAGTGTGCGGTTGAGCTAAACAAGACTAAAAGGCTTTGCCTCATACCATCTTGGAGTGTCATTGTTAGCTTAATGGAGGACCTTGATCCAGATCCACTGCCATCACAGCCTCTTGGCATTGGTGCTCGCCTTGCTTACTACCATGCTCGGGGGTGATGCTCGCCTTGGAGGGGAAGAGAAATGAGGAGGGGGCCACTTGGGGTGGAGAAGAGGGAGGGGGAGGGGGCTTGGAAAAAGATGGCGACATACTAGTGCGATGGGTAAAATTGTCTTTTCACATGCCATTTAACACCTTTAGCTCAGATAATGATCAGAAGTGATAAAATGGGAACGAAATTTAGAATCGGTGTTTGTCGGATTCCGAGCTCCGCAGACCTAAGAAAGGTTCGAACTCAGGGGCGTGTGCGAAGAACTCAACCTCTCAAGCCGACCGACTCGCTGGTCTCACGACCTAGCTCGATGAACAGGAAGGAAACAAACACGACAATTTACCCAGGTTCGGGCCACCTTGCGGTGTAAAACCCTGCTCCTGCTTTGTGGTGGATTAGCCTCGCGGGGGCTGAGGATGAACTTGTATAAGGGGAAGGACAGCCTCAGGAGGCTCGTTCTTGTGATGAGCTCTAGGGATTCGGTATTTGGGGGTCCGATCCCTTCTATGGTGGTGGCTAGGCTATATTTATAATGGCCCCGGTCCTCTTCCCCCGAAACTTAGGCGGGAAGGGATCCCACAGTGGCCAATTTTGAAAGGGGACAAGTAGTACATCTGATCCTGACGAAAGGTGGTCTTCGCGTACAAAGCTTCTGATCATGACGTCGTGGTGGGCTCGGCGATGAAATCCATCCTGCCGTTCTGGCGGTCCTAGTCTTGTTGCACGCAAACAACAACCTTTGGCTGATTCCTTGGGACTCTGCACCTGCGCTTGGCTCCTTAGTACCAAAGAGGAAACCTGCCGCTCTGCGCCCGCTAGCGCGCGCCTGGCCTTGGTCATCATGGCTAGTGTCACCCCAGCCTCATGAGGTGAGGGCTTGCATAGAAATCTCCGCTCCTCAGGAGGCCGCCTGGTGAGGCCTCTCCTTCAGGAGGTCTTGATGTCGTCCACGTCGCGAGGCTTGGCCCTTCCTGACGGTCTTGCCTTGTCGTGGTTGGAGATGGGCCGTACCAGGCCATCGATGGAGCCACACCGTGGGCCGTAGGCAACCAAGTCTGGGTACCCTGGTTACCAGAACTCCGACAGTAGCCCCTGGGCCCAAGGCGCGCTCGCACTTGGCTTCGAGGCGAAGCCAAAGGTCAAGTGCAGAGCACCGCGGGCCCCAATCGCCTGTGGACCGAGTCGACGCGTGGCTCTTGATGGGACATGGCATCTCCGCTTCCCCACGCTGCCTCGGCAACTAATGTGGCTAACAAAAAGGCCAACTTCCGCAGCCAAGCCTTCATTGCCTTCCCTTCGCCTTGCTCGAGATCTCATCCTTCTCCTGCCAAGAGCGCTTCCAGATCCACCAAGTACTTGCTCCTGAGCCCCTCACCAATGAGGGACGAGGAAGCAAAGCTTGCTGGTGCGGCCACACACTCCGCTCCTTCTGTCGCATCGGCCCTCAACCCGTCCTCCATCACCGAAGCCGGGCATCTCGCCGCCGTGCTCCTGCTGACGGCGAGCAACAACAACGAGGGGAGAGAGACCGAGCTTCGGGTTGGCTCCACCGAGCGGGGAACCTTGGCGGGTACATTCTTCCCCTTCTTCCTCCACAACATCTTTGCGGGGCTCATCCCGCCTTTCTCCAAGTTCTTCTTCACCATCCTCGACCACTACCAGATCCATGCGCTTCACCTCTAGCCCAACTCCGTCCCCCTCTTGCCGATCTTTGCCTTCTACTGCAAGGCCTTCGTGGGGGTGAAGCCTTCTATTGCGCTGTTCCGCCACTTCTTCTCCGTCTGGACGCACGACTCAAACCAGTGCTCCGAATATGTCTCCTTTGTCTCGCTCCATGACGGCAACGTGTTCATGAAGGCTGGGAAGAAGGTGGACGACTTCCGGCGTAGGTGGATCCACATGGACGCCCGAAGCCACCACGCTCGGCTAGGCCACCGGAGAAGCTGGATCGATGGTCTCATGAGAATCTCACCGACCCCCGGCGGCACCGGTTTTGAAGAAGATGCAGGCATACATGGGCTCCGAGGCGCTGATAGGGGCCATCATCAGTCGGGAGTTCCTGACACAGTGCCTGGCCCCTCTCCAAGCTCATTCACACCCCATGTGGGACCTTAAGGGCGCATAAGATGACCTCCCACTACTAGGGAAAACCCTAGCAATAGTGCGGGTATTTTTCCTATCAGCAGTGCAGGATGCCGCACTACTGATAAGGCGCTACAGCTAACATATAGAAGTAGCGCGTGTCATCCCACGCTACTGCTATACATGGCTAGCAGTAGCGATCTTTAGTGCAGAGCACTGCTGCTACTTTCTGCAACGCTTTTTAGCAGGAAGCGCTACTGGTAAGGGAGCGCTACTGCTAACTTTATTCCCCTCGCTACTGCTAGTTTTATTAGTTTCTATTTTTTTTTCTGCATATTTGTTTTGTATTTTAATAGGCTTTATACAATAATATTTTAGCATATCATACACATACAAATGTAATCATAGCATATACATACAAATAGTCTCATCAAATCATGTCATCACCATAATCATCATCCAACACAAAGTGGTCTCTCGTCATCATCTCGAAAATAGTGATACAAGTCTTGATTACTTGTAACTACATCGTCATCCATCTAAACAATGATATATGCGAGAAGAGCTATCACTATGAGTGAGAGCGGAACTATGCAGTACATGAGTTCGTATCCCTCTCTCGCATTAGCATGAACCTAAACTAACTACTGGCCGCCGCTCGGAAACCGGAAACCAGTACACATGGGTCTGACACTCCGGCCAGCCGTTGTATACTCCTGGTGTAGCACTTCTTGGCAGCTTCGGCCTCGCAAGCCGCCTTGAATATTTCAAAGTGCTCTTCCATGATTGTCGGATTATCCTTTACAATCTCGGAGTAGGGTTCCTTTTTGTTGACGATCTGATGTTTCACCCTTGCTTTCCAGGTGGCCAACGCGTTGCTAAACTTGGTCATGGTGTGTTTGTTTATCTTCTTCATTGCCGGTTCCTTATTTGGACCTTTATAATCCTTTTCATTCCGGCCCGGGAACAAGAATATCTGGTGTAATTTATTTAGGAGGGAGGGCCTCATATTATCTATCTTCTATAGTTTCTCATCGTTGATGGTGGAGGTTGTCCGTAGGATGCAACCTATTTGATTGCCGTAGCACGCGCGTGCTTCCACTGGCGCGTTTAGCTCAAAAATGCCGTCGTCCACCTCCGTGTATCACCAGTCTAGTAGTTCTAAGCTTGTTAGGAAGTAGTTGCCTCTTTGCTTTTGGTTCTATACCGGCTCCGCTAATCTCGGCGCCGGTCTCAGTCTCAGCGCCATTCTCGATGCCGGTCTCAGTCTCAGCGCCGGTCTCAGTCTCAGCGCAGGTCTCAGTCTCAGCACCGGTCTTGATGCCGGTCTCAGTCTCTGCACCGGTCTCAGTCTCGGCGCCGGTCTCAGTCTGTAGTTTGTACTCGGTATGTCCTAGTTTGTAGCACAAGTCATGTCGAATTCACGGAAAATTTCGGCATGACCTTTGCTAAAAAGTGGACAAATCGAGAACCTGAAATTTGCCAGAACGGAAATGAATCAACATTCCGGCAAAACATAGGCCACTCGCTTCATTCCCTGGAAACAACAAAAGGCCACTTGGGCACAATCGAACCACTTCTATGTTGCATATAACAGGACCACTTAAGATTATGTACATGAGAAACTACAACAGTAGATAAACATGTGCAAACACAATTGAGGAATTTGCATATATCCTGACCACTTCAAATTTGCATCTCCTAGTGTTTGACACTTCAATAAAATCTACACAAATCTCATGCTCTCTCAAACTCAATTCAAAAACCAAATATAGATTATATTTAGTTAACTACTGAACTAAACTCTACTCTAAACTAAACCCTACTGCCCTAATTAACATCTAGTTAAACAAACTCAATTCAAAAACTAAACCCTACTGAACTAATTAACATCTATTATTACCCTAACTAAAAAACATCTACTATTAACCATACTGACCTAGTTAACTAATACCATCACTACTACTAATTAACATCTACTACTACTACTACTAAAAATCATTATCTATGAACACTAGTACTAATTAACATCTACACTACTGCTAAGTAACATGGCAGAGGAAGAAAAAGCAGAGAGAGAGAGGGGGTGGGGGAGGGGTGGGGGGCTTACAGAGAGGGGAGAGACGCTAGCGGGTAGGTGCTCGGCGATGGAGGTAGGGACGGCAAGGAAGGGCTTGGGATCAGGAGGCGGCAGTCCTGGGCGGGCTCGGGAGGTGGCGGTGAGGTCGAGGGCGGCGACGGTGAGGTCGAGAGCGGCGGCGGTGAGGTTGACGGCGTCCTCGGGCGGCGGCGGTGAGGGCAGGCTCGGGCTCGAGCGGCAGCGACACAGGAGTTGGGGGAACAGGGGGGAGAGGGGGGAAAGGAGGACTTAGCAAAATGTTGAGCCCGCGGGTGATTAAGTCGAACTAGCAGTAGCGCTGTTTCGGAAACGCGCTATAGCTAAGTTAGCTATAGCGCTTTTTAGCAGGACACGCTACTGCTACAGGAAGCAATTATTTCTTTTGTTTATCCTTACATTTTCTTTTTTTCATTTCTCTGTTTCCTACTTCTTTCATTTTCATTTACTTTTCTATTTTTTCATTTTTCTTTTCTTTCTTAGAGGTAGCGCTCTATGCAGGAAACACGCTGCAACAATGACCATAGTGGTAGCGCACTTTACGCGGAATCGCTACTACTATTCCTAGCCTACCACCAACACGGTGGGAATTATAGTGGCAGCGCTTTTTGCTGCACACGCGCTATTGCTATAGTTGTAGCTATAGTGCGCTTTTCTGGAACACGCTACTACAAAGTAGCAGTAGCACCCTATTTTAACCAGCGCTACTGCTATACCTCTGTGTATAGGCTTTTCCCTAGTAGTGTACGGCTGTGCCGAGGGGACCCGACGAGCAAGGAGCTGGGCAAGGCCGTGCAGATCTTGCTCGGGAAGGATCTAGGCGGCCTCCCAATGGCCCACCTTCTACTGTATCGCCACGACGACAGGGCGGAGCTGGCCGCCACCATGTCGGTCTTCAACGAGCGGGGGCTTGTACTGTCCGGGCCTCCCGACTCCCCAGTGCCGGTGTCCTCCGGCGAGGTCTCCGTAGAGGGCGCATAAGAGGAAGAGGACTCGGAGGCGACCCTGGAAGGGATGGGGAGACTTCTCTTCTGGGGCAGAGTGAGCTCCTCCGAGATCTTCCTGACGATGACGATGCTGGGGAAGGCTTGGTTGGGGGATCCCCACGCCCCACCGGAGTCGTCACGAGGTACGGGAGGACCCCGCTGCGGAGGCTGATCCGCGAGGCCCCGAAGGGGGAAACGGTCGACACGGCCTCAGTGCAGCGCCCTCACCTCGTCGCCTGTCCCTGCCGCTCCGGGGCCTCCCGTCGTGCATCCAGCTGGGCCTCCGGCCGCGGCAAGGCCCTTGCTGCAGAAGCTTGGGGGCGCCGCCATCCTGAGCAGGAAAAGAGCATACATCACCGACGACGAGTAAGTACCTTACCTCATCCTTGCCTTTCTGTCATGACATCGTGCTCACGATGTCATTCTCCTGACGGCCAGGCTAGCCCCCAGGGTGAAGAAGGAGGATGCCGCTCCTGCGACATAGCAAAGTCCGGGGGCGTCGGTTCCTGACGCGCCCACAGAGGGCGCGAAGGCCCCGGAGCCCCCCACCTTCGCTGTTGTCGCGATAGCGCCAGTCCAGGCGCCAGTGCCACCTCCTCCCCGGGTTCTCACGCCGGTGAACTAGAGCTCCTCTGCCAGGCCCAACACTTTGGAGGAGGCCTACGCCGCGCTAGACCAACTCCGGGCTGATCTTCAAGGTGCTGACGGGTGTGCGGCGACGGGGCGCCTAGAGCTGATCTCGGGGTGGCTCTAGGCCGACTCGTCCATCAGGGCGGCCTGGGGCCAAGCCGAGGCTGCCATCGTGGATGGCAACAAGGAGGTCGCGGAAGCCGCAGTGGCACGTGACGCTGCGCTGGCCGACGCCACGTCCGCCAGAAGTCGCTGCAGCGAGGTTGTCGGGTGGTTGGTGCAACATATGCCAAAGGATGTCTAATCATTATGGGAGCTAGCAAGACGTCGTCGGTGCGTGGAAACGGGATAAGACGAAGGCATGCATGCTGGCGAATCTTACCCAGGTTCGGGGCTCTCCTAGGAGTAACAACCCTAGTCCTGCTCTGCGAGGTCTCCGCATGATCACTAGATCAACAAGTAGCTACAAGTTGCTCCTTGAGCTGTTTGGCTAGAGGAGGAAGAAGGGCAAGGCTAGCTCTACTCCTCTCTCTATGTGTGTGTGGGAAACTCTAAGAGATCAACCCTTTGCATGAGTGCCCTAGGGGGTTTATATAGGCCTACCCCCAGGGGTACAATGGTAATTCGGCCGGGTGGAGGCCCGGGCCGTCAGTGCCTGTGGTGGCCGGCTTCTCCGCCGGCGGCTGGGGCCCACCGACTGGTGGGTCCCGCCGGTTGCCGGGCTCTAGGACGATAGGCTGGGCCCACCGCCTGTGGGCCCTGTCGGCTGCTCATTACTGTAGCCTTTCCCCTGATGACAGTGGCTTGGTCGGGGCGAGCATGGCTACAGTGCTGCCGCCTGGCGGGCGTTCGCTGTAGCCACACCCTGTCTTATCTGGTTAATGGTGCACAAACTTCTAGGGGAGGGGCGGGCTGGCTGTTGGGAGCCGGCCTCCCCCTATGCCGACTGGTCTGGTCATGCCACCTTCTGGTATCTCACTGGCAAGTAGGGCCCGCCGCCTGCGGGCCGTGCCGACAGCCCGTCGTGGGAGCATGGCTGCTCTGCCATGGATGATGTCATAGTCAACGTGGCAACAGTGACGTGCCGGGCAAGGGATGGCCACCCGGTATGTTGCACTGTGGCCACGCCCGTTCTGGGATTCAGGGGTGGCAGGCTGCACTGTAGCCACGCCCCGTCTTATCGCCATTATGTGGGTGCAAACTTTGAGGGTGCATGGGTGGGTCGCCTGCTAGGGGTCGGCCACTCTTGTGGCTGCCTGATAGGAGTCAGCCCACTTTAGGACCGCTCATTGAGCCTTGCCGCCTTCCTGCAGTCGGCCGCTTGGACCATCCGGCCACGGGAAGGCGGCCCTTCGTCTTGGACGCTAGAGGGGCATAGTCGGCCCGATGTGTTGAAGCGCCATGGGGAGCAGATAAGGCTACCCGTGGTCATTTACTCCGACAGTAGTCCCCGAAGCTGGTGGGGCATCGCGGCTGAAAAGGGCGAGAGGCCCTAGCAGCTTCCTACTCTAAAGAGTGGACATTTATGAGTCGGCCACGACCAGGCACGCCGTCTTGATGATTTCAAAACGTGAAGGCGGGATCTAGGTGGCGCGTGTGCGGGGCGACGAGCCGACCGCCCGTTGTCCGCGTGCCATGCGGCACCAACCGGCTGGATCATCCTGCCAGCCCACGCGCGTGACGGGACGTCGCCACCGGCTGGGGCCCGCCACTACCGCGCCTCGGCCCACAAGCAGATCCGTTGGGGCCGAGGCGGACGGTTGGCGTTCCGTTTGCGGTTAATGCACAACGTTATGGCGTGATAAACACGGGGTCATGGGGGCGTGGGCGCAATTAATCCCACGTTCCCCACCCCCGCCCCCTCGGCTTCGCCGTCTGGGGCTATAAGTAGGAGGAGGAGGGGAGCGGCAGACGCATGCGCATCATCCTCCTCCTTCGTCATCCTCTTCCTTCTTTCTCCCTTTGCTGCTGCTGTTCGTCGCCACACCGCGCCTCCGACCACCCCGTTGCACTGCTGGTCCATCACGGGTCCACGCATTTGTCGCTGCACCGCCCCTCCATCAAGCTTCACATGCTCATGGCGCGCTCCGGAGCATGGGACGGGTACAACATTCATGAGGACCACATCGACTTCCTCCGCCGGACGCGACGGTTGCCCATCTCGGATTATGTGAAGTTTAAGCTGGCACCCTAAAGGGAGATCTCCCTGGCGCCGGAGGAAGGCGAGCGCATCATCTTCAGGTCGCACTGCCTGCACGGCTTCGGCCTACCGGCAAGCAGCTTTTTGCGCTCCTTCCTCTAGTTCTACGGCCTCTAGCCGCACCACTTCACGCCAAACACGGTGGTGCTGCTTTCCGCCTTCGTCACCCTCTACGAAGGCTACCTCGACATCCTCCCCACCCTCGAGCTCTGGGGTGAGTTCTTCTGCATGAAGCTCGGTACCGTCACCAAGGGGGTAGCGGTGCAGTGCGGCGCCTTCATCGCGGTGCGGAGGTCGCCTGCCGAGAAACCCTTCCCGGCCATCACGTTGACAGTCGGTAAAGCGGTGGCAACAGTCGTACTTCTATGTCAAGAACGTCCACCCGGAGGCCGACTTCGTTAGCCTGCCTTCCTATGCAGCCGGCTCGCCGACTGGATCTCGCGCCAACTGGTCATACTGGCCCAAGACGCTGTCGGCCGTCTTCGTCGCAGCCATCGAGCGGCTCAAGGTGATGACAAGGATGGAGGGCCTCACGGGGCCGGACTTGCTAACCGCCTTCGTGGCACGCCGGGTGCTCCCCCTTCAAGGCCTGCCACACATGATATGCCAGATGAGCAGGCATCGGGACCCAAGCCGGATGTGCACCAAGGAGATGCCACACACGGAGGTGGCTCACTTGGTGAACTACATCTCGAACTGCAAGCTACCGGAGGCGGCAAAGAGCCATATTAGCGCGCGCATCCGCCGCCTTCGGTGAGTCTTCACTTCTTCTCTTTTCTTTCTAGTTGCTGGGTTCTTATCTGCCGTCTGACCAGTCGGCCATGAAGCAGAACTCCATCATCCAGTCGGCAGGCGGCACCGCAGGGCAGAACCACGAATACCTCCCCGACCGAGCGGTGAGCCACGCGGACGACCCCGATTTGGGGGCGGCCGCCCTGGAAGACAACGCCAAAGGCGGTGGCGGCGATGTAGGCGGCTCCAGAGCTGGAGGCGGCTTCGAGGACTGGCTGGATGATGATGACGAAGAGGCCGCCCCGCGCCGCTAGCCAGCTCCAACCCAGCGGGCGCGAGCTCATCAGCCGCGCTGGCTGCCTAAGGCAACGCGCATAAACGTCGGGCCACGCTATCGATGTACGGAAGCCGGCTGAAGAAGCCCAGGGGCTCAGCGGCAGTGACCAAGCGGGAGGAGGCGGCCGTGAAGTTGAACCGCTTTTGGAAGGTCATGAAGGAGCCCCCAACGGTGTCTGTGTAAGTGCTGATTCCTTATCGCAGCTTATCTTCTATTTTCTTACAAACGCCCTTATGAATTTCCTTCTGCTTGCTTGATCAGAGCCCCGCTCTCTCCTGAGCGATCGGGCACCGCTTCTGTGGTTGGGACGGCGGAGGGCTCCGCCAACACCTGCCATGTGGGCCCACGCATCGAGCTCCTGGCGGCGATGGAGAGGAACACGTAGGAGGCGCGTGAGGAGCAGGAGGCAGAGCAGCAGAAGGTGGCGGCAGCCAAGGCGGCGTAGGAGGAGACGGACGAGGCCGTGAAGGCACAAGCCAATGTCGTCGCCAAGGCCCAGGCGGATGCTGCGGCCAAGGCGCAGGCGGAAGAGGCCACCCTCAGCCAACCCCCACAACTCGTCGTCCCCATCCGCGCCATGCGACCCGCACCCGAAGACTTGGCGGTGCCACTTGAATGAGCCGGTGGCGACCAGCCAGTCATGGAGAGGGAGGCGGGGGGCGACAGCGTCGCCCTGGGGGCAGACGTGCCTCCATCAGCGCCGGTCGTCGAGGACCAAGGCAGTCAGCCCAGCGCACCACTGGCGCTGCCGGCTGGCGGCAGACCGGCGGCGGGGGTGGGCCCGTGGTTCGATCTCCGGCACACCGGTGCGCGGAGAAGGCGGCCTCTGCGGCACATCCGCAGGAGGCCAGGGGCGCAAGTTCATCAGCCCTGGAGTTGGAGGCGACCAGCATCAGCTCGCCGGAGTGGACGCCTGGGGGTGGGACGGCCGTGCTGAATGCGACAACACAGGACCTTCGAGCCCGGCTCTAGTCTCAGGCCACCGCCCTCCACAACTACAACCAGGAGTTCCTGGCAAGGCGAACGGCCATCCCAGTATGCTTCTTGCTTTTTTGCTTCTTATTCATGTATTCTCCCATGGGGGCGCATCAGTGCACCGACTGGGTGTAGTCCCCGAGTTCCGGGCCGGCTGCTGAGCAGGCGGCCTGGAACTTTTAAGTAGGCTCGGGTGCTGACTTGTTCTCTCTTGTCTGTTGTCCTTATTGCAAGACTCTCATAATCTCCGCCCAGCCGCCTTCAACTCCCATGTTCGGGAGCTGACCCTACGGACCGCCGACTTGTCCAAAAGCCGGAGTAAGTACTCCGCCTTCCCTCTCTCGTGGGGGCGCATCAGCGCACCCGCTGGGTGTAGTCCCTGAGATTCGGGCCGAGTGCTGAGCAGTCGGGCCAGATCTCTTCTGGCGACTTCTTGTTATCCTTCTTGCTTACTAATCATTCTTCTTTGCTGTCTTTGTAGAGGCCAACACCGCCTTGCAGCAACAGCTGGGCGAGGCCCAGACCGCGCTGCACACCAAGGAGGAGGAGTGCAGCAAGGTGGCCCAGGAGCGTGACCGCCTGGCCAAGAAGCTGGCTGACTAGGAGGAGCTTCACAAGGTGGCCCTTCAGGCGGTGAAGGACAACGAGACCGCCCTCCAGGCCAAGTACGAGAACCAGGCGACAAACTGGGCCGAAGCAGAGAGGGCGCTGAACAACGGCTACGGCCGGATCGAAGACATGGTCGATGGTGAGTTGCTTTCCTCTTCTTTCCTTCGTCTGCCGCCTGCTATATGGTCCGGCTTCTGACTCCATGTTCTTTTTACTTCTTTATGCAGAGTACTTCCCTAGCTACACCATCGCTGCCAGCCAAGCCATCGAAGCCAACCGCGAAGCACGGAGGCAGGTTGGTGCGGAGATTGCGCCGAACGCCTGTCGGACGCTCGAGGAGCAGCTCCTGGCCATCCAGGCCCGTCTCCAGCCGGCTCACTGGATGCTCCGCCGGCTGCAGCGTGTTGGAGCCCAGGTGATTTCCGTCCTCTGGCCCGACGTCCAAGCTCTGCGCACCCCCAGTCGGACTACCAATTGGCTGGAAGTGGTAGTCGGCCGCTTCGAGGCGTGGAAGGCTTCTTCGGCCCAGTCAGGCACCAGGCAGTCCTTGGAGTTTGTCAGGGCGTGGTACCCTGAGCTGGATCTAGCCCACCTGGCCATGTTCCGGCAGGAGGCCAACAAGGAGTTGGTGGCGGTGAGGCCCGCTCTCATTCTTCGCACCGCGGCGATCGCCGACTACACGGACACCAGCATCTTCATCCCCGAGCTAAACGAGGACGGTGTTGAGGTGCCGGAGGACATGTTCGGGCTGAACCCAGAGGATGGCGAGGACTCGGCGGAGGAGATCGACTCCAGCGATGAGGGCGAGGACGAGGAGGACGAGGAAGACGAAGACGTTGCGCCAGACGATGGAGCGGATGGACAACCTCAGCTCGACCGCGTCTCTAGCAACGAGCCGCGTGTGAGCGTGCCGACTGCCGTTGGAGACGACCAAGCCGAGACTCACGAGCCAGCCACTCCACCATCCGGCACGGCCGACTCCACCGACCTGCCGGACACGGCAACAACGCCCTTGGCCTAGGCGGCCAATTTATCTTTTTACTTTTTCCTGCTTAGAAGTCTTTGGAATAATACTTGTTAAATTCACGCAGTTCCACCCACTGGGGGTGTATTCAAACTATGTTGAATCCTGGCTTGAAAGCCTTGCTTTATGTAATTATTATTCCACATGTGCTATGCTTGTGCTGCATTCTGACTTTGCTTGCTTTTGGTTACTTTTTGGTCTTTTCCTTTGCCGCCCTCCCTTACTACCACCTTGCCATCCGGACAGCTGCTCTGTGGACTGTGGCTGGGACAAGTGCTTAGCCGTTTTTGGGAGGACAAGTACTTCAGCTTTTTAAGACGTAGCAAGGTAAGTGAGAAGCCGGCCGGCCGGCTGCTCAACATCCGGTTGACGAGGCGGGAAGTCGGCTCATGTTATGTAACTGCGTTGGTCCTTAGCCATTTTTCATGTGGGCACCGTTTCCCGCCTTTGACTGTTGCCAGCCGGGCAGCCGCTCTGCAAGCTGCGGCTTGCGGCAAGAGAGGGCTTAGATGCCGGCACACTACTTGTCCGACCACAGGTAGCACTAACATAATACAAGGCGGCAAGCCCCCGGGCCAACTGGTCGAACCCGGTGCAAGGCGGAAAAAAATGTAGTAACACATTCATAGGCATAAAACTTATCATATAGATAAAAGAGGGTAGTCCCCGAGTGCACCTTGGGGGACCTAATGTCTTGTACTTAATACAAAAGATAGCATGGTACATACTGCATCAAGTGTAAAATCTTCAAAGGAGATTTGCGTTCCATGGGTGCTCTGATTCCTTGCCAGAGTCGTCCCTCTTGCGTGCCTTGGGCTTCTGTGCATCAATCAGGTAGTAGGAGGCATTGCCCAAGGACATGCTGACGACGAAGGGGCCTTCCCAAGGGGAGGAGAGCTTGTGCTGGCCGGCTGTTCGCTGGATCAGTCGGAGCACAAGGTCTCTATCGGTGTCAAAACCAGCGGATCTCGGGTAGGGGGTCCCGATCTGTGCGTCTAGGCTGATGGTAACAGGAAGCGAGGGACACATCGTTTACCCAGGTTCGGGCCCTCTCGATGGAGGTAAAATCCTACTTCCTGCTTGATTAATATTGAAGATATGGGTAGTACAAGAGTAGATCTACCACGAGATCGTAGAGGCTAAACCCTAAGAGCTAGCCTATGATGGTATGATTGTAATTGTGATTGTCCTTCTAAGGACCAACCTCTCCAATTTATATAGACACCGGAGAGGGCTAGGGTTTACATGGAGTCGGTTATAAGGAAGGAAACACAATATCCGGATCTCCAAGCTTGCCTTCCACGCAAAGGAGAGTCCTATCCGGACACGGGACGGAGTCTCGAGTCTTGTATCTTCACGCTTCAATAGTTCGGATGATGTATATAGTCCGGCAGTCCGGATACCCCATAATCCAGGACTCCCTCAGTAGCCCCTGAACCAGGCTTCAATGGCGATGAGTCCGGCGCGCAGTCTTGTCTTCGGCATTGCAAGGCGGGTTCCTTCTCCGAATACTCCAAAGTAATTTATCGAACACGTAGACCGTGTCCGGATCCGAAAAATGATCTCCACACACCGCTGTAGAGAGAGAGAGAGAGAGTGATATTTCACAAATGCAATCTACCGACAACTTTTTAGACAACGTGACATGTCATTAAGATCGGGTCATTATTCGAACCGTTTTCCTACAACCAGCCACAACGCATATTGCGAGGCGGTTTCCTTTGTCAAAGCAGAGATCGTGTCCCCTTATCACGGGATTGTCATCAATATGGGTATGGGTAATCCCACCATGCCATCAATCGTGGCGCTTGGGAGGTAGCGCTTCCCAACGATCAAGTGGGGAGGCACACCGCTTCCGTCACCTCTATAAAGGGATAAGAGTTCCCCATTTTTACCCACGCCTTCTTCCTCCTTTGCCCACAATTGCCCCCTCGAGCCCCAGCGCCCTAGTCCAAGTCTTCTCCGCATAGCTAAACATGTCCGGAGCAGGAGGCAAGTGGGTGGCTTCCACCGTGAAGGAGAAGGATATCGTGAATCTTCGGGCGGCCGGATACTTGGCAGTAGACATAGCGCACCGGCTACCAGACGACGGGCAGGTCATTCCAACCCCAGGACCCCACGAGAGGGTCGTGTTTCTCGCCCACTTCGTCCGTGGACTGGGGTTTCCACTTCACCCCTTCATCCGCGGGCTCATGTTCTACTACGGGCTAGATTTCCATGATCTAGCCCCGAACTTCGTCCTCAACATCTCGGCGTTCATCGTCGTATGCGAGGCCTTCCTCCGCATCAAGCCTCATTTCGGCTTGTGTCTACAAATCTTCTGCGTGAAGCCAAAGATTGTGAGCGGCCAGCAAGCGGAGTGTGGAGGAGCCATGGTGGGCAAGATGCCTAACGTCACCTGGCTTGACGACTCCTTTGCAGAAACCGTGAAGGGGTGGCAGTCGGGGTGGTTCTACATCACCGAGCGGCGCGACGCCAACTGGGCGGCGGCCCTCGAGTTCCGACCCGGAACCCCCATGCGGCTCACCTCTTGGGAAAAGAAGGGCCTGTCCTGGGGTGAATCTATAGAGCTGACCGGACTCCAAAATTGCATCAAGAGCATGAAGGACAAGAACATCAAGCTTGTCAACATGATCCAGGTCATGCTCGTTTGCCGGATTCTGCGGTGCCAAAGGCGGTCATTCAATCTGTGGGAGTTCGTCCCGGCCGAACACCAGACGCTTCAGAGGCTCTACGGCATGAAGCACAAAGACGCGTGGAAGGCGTTGTTCAAGGCCTCCGAAGTACCTCCTCCCACATCCCAGGATCATGGGCTCCACGCCGCGCGGCCTCCTAGTCAGGTGAGTTCTCAGGCTACCACCGGATTCGGTTCTTCCCAATATATTCATGGGGGAGCCTTAAGTAATTGTGCATATTTGTTCAGGATTATGAGGAGATAGCGGAGCAGATTGACTGTCCGGCTCCGCTGCCAGAAAGCCCAGCTAATGCTCTCCTGACGGAGATGCTGGTCCCAGTGCCCTACAAGGTGCCGGAGAAGAAGGTCGATAAGAAGGCCCCGGGGATCCGAAAGGGTCTCTGACATAAGGTTGCGCCAGAAGCCTCGTTCGAAGACGACGAGGCACACTCCTCCCTGAAGGGGAGGAAGAAGAAGAAGGGACCGCCCCACCCGGAGAGGGTGAGGGGCCCGAGAAGGCGGACCAGGGGGCCGGAAAAGGCCCTCGGTGCAAGGCCGTCATACCCACGTCGTCTGATGACGACGAGACAGATTCCTCCCGCGGAGGCGGGGGGAAGCAAAAAGAAACTCTACCTCCCCGCATTGGGAAGGAGAAAAAGAGGAAAGCCGCCCCGGAGGGGGAGGCTGGGTCGTCCAAGAAGGGAAAGGTGTCCCTTCCGGACTACTCCGCCACGGCCGCCCATAGCGAGGAGGGGTGGCTGCCTAGGGGGAAGCCCCTAGCACGATCATAAGTATACGCACCCTGTAATGACTTTACTTCATAGTCTTTTTATAACAACGAACGTTTATGCAGTCCGGCCAGGGTTCATCCTGAGGTATCTTCTTCGGATGGATCCCTGAGCGATTCAGAGATGAACTCGCTCCTGACGGCCACCACTCCTCAACCCGCGGATGACACGGAGGTGTTGTCCCGAAGGCTCCCAGAGCGGGGGGAGGTGATTCTGGAGACACCCCAATGCGGAATTCCAGATGTCGGACACGCGGGGTTCAAGATCCCCGCGGATCGTGTCGGTGAGAGCCACATTAGGCCGGGCTCTCAGCCGAACACTGTTCCGGAGCCTTTAGTGGTTCCGGACTCAGGCGTGCAGCCCCTCGTTAGGGAGGGCGGGCCGTCTGTGTTGAGGACTTCCGTTGTGCCCGAGGCGCCGGATTGTTTGTTGGAAGCGCTTCGCGGCGCTTCCATGGATGAAGAGAACCGTACTCTTATGAGTGCGGTGATTCAGAAGGTTTCGTCCGCCAAGAGCGGGCTAACCGAAGCTTGCACCAGCCTCCTGACAGGCTTTGAGGTAAGTAAAAAATATGTGAAATTACCACCCGATAGGTAGTAGCCCCTGATACTCTGTTTGGTGTTCGGAAAGAAAAACCGAACGAAGGGTCAATTTTAATCCGCGGGAGTCTAATAATAAGTGTTAATGTCAATAAGCAGGCTGTGCTGCTTGCCGCTGCTGTCCGCACAACCGAGATCGCCGGACTAAAACGAGATCTGGAGCAGGCGTAGGGAGAGCTTGACCTCACGAAGAGGCAGCTCGAAGAGAGCAAAGGTGAGTAATTCCCCGCTCTCACATAATAAAGGGTATATAAAATTAGTTATTCTAACAATGAAGCATCGTGATTTTGTAACTGGGGCCACCACCGAAGTGGCCTCTCTGAAGAAAGTGCTGTCCGAGGCCGAAGACAAGGCGGCCTTGGAACGCACATAGCGCGAGAAGCAAGATGCCAGAGTGGGTGAGGTACAACAAGAGCTCCAGGAGCTCGGTAAAAAGTTCGAGTCCGTGGAGCATGAGCTTAAGGGGAAAGAGGCCGAGCTTGCGAAGTCCCTTGCTAGTATAAAAGACGCCAAGGCCGAAGCCGAGAAGGCACAGCAGGAAGTCCAGGAGGTCAAAAAGATAGCGGCGGGTAAGAAATTCTTTATGCAAAGCAAACATGTGGAGGAGGCGTTTCTTTTACTTACCCGAGTTCGAAGCTCTCCAGGGGCATTCGCAGATCTGCCACACAGCATATCAGATGCCACGGAGTTCTACCGTGCCCAGGAGGGGAGCTCAACGGAGAAGCTATTCTGGTCCCAGTATGTTGGGGCCGAACATCCAATGCCTCTGAGTTACTGATAAGCCACAAGTATAGGGGATCGCAACAGCTTTCGAGGGTAGAGTATTCAACCCAAATTTATTGATTCGACACAAGGGGAGCCAAAGAATATTCTTGACTATTAGCAGTTGAGTTGTCAATTCAACCACACCTGGATAACTTAGTATCTGCAGCAAACTATTTAGTAGCAAAAGTGGTATGATAATAATGGTAACTGTAGCAACAGTAAAGATAAATGTTTTTTGGGTTTTTGTAGTAGTTGTAACAGTAGCAACAGAAAAGTAAACAAGCGAAGAACAATGAAAAGCTCGTAGGCAATGGATCAGTGATGGATAATTATGCCGGATGCGATTCCTCATGCAATAGTTATAACATAGGGTGATATAGAACTAGCTCCAGTTCATCAATGTAATGTAGGCATGTATTCCGAAAATAGCCATACGTGCTTATGGAAAAGAACTTGCATGACATCTTTTGTCCTACCCTCCCATGGCAGCGGGGTCCTAGTGGAAACTAAGGGATATTAAGGCCTTCTTTTAATAGAGAACCGGACCAAAGCATTAACACATAGTGAATACATGAACTCCTCAAACTACGGTCATCACCCAGAAGTGTCCCGATTATTGTCACTTCGGGGTTGTCGGATCATAACACATAATAGGTGACTATAGACTTGCAAGATAGGATCAAGAACACACATATATTCATGAAAACAATAATAGGTTCAGATCTGAAATCATGGCACTCGGGCCCTAGTGACAAGCATCAAGCATAGCAAAGTCATAGCAACATCAATCTCAGAACATAGTGGATACTAGGGATCAAACCCTAACAAAACTAACTTGATTACATGGTAAATCTCATCCAACCCATCACCGTCCAGCAAGCCTACGATGGAATTACTCACGCACGACAGTGAGCATCATGAAATTGGTGATGGAGGATGGTTGATGACGACGACGATGATGAATCCCCCTCTCCGGAGCCCCGAAAGGACTCCAGATCGGCCCTCCCGAGAGAGATTAGGGCTTGGCGGCGGCTCCGTGTCGTAATACGCGATGAAACTTTCTCTCTGATTTTTTTCTCTGCGAGATGGAAGATATAGAGTTGGAGTTGAGGTCGGTGGAGGTCCAGTGGGCCCACGAGATAGGGGGGCGCGCCCTATAGGGGGGGGGGCTCCTATCTCGTGGACAGGCCATGGGCCCCCTGGTGTATTTCTTTCGCCCAGAAATTCTTATTAATTCCAAAAAGTGCCTCCGTGGATTTGCAGGTTATTCCGAGAACTTTTCTTTTCTACACATAAAACAACATCATGGCAGTTCTGCTGAAAACAGCGTCAGTCCGGGTTAGTTTCATTCAAATCATGCAAGTTAGAGTCCAAAACAAGGGCAAAAGTGTTTGGAAAAGTAGATACGTTGGAGACGTATCAACTCCCCCAAGCTTAAACCTTTGCTTGTCCTCAAGCAATTCAGTTGATAAACTGAAAGTGATAAAGAAAAACTTTTACAAACTCTGTTTGCTCTTGTTGTTGTAAACATGAAAAGCCAGCATTCAAGTTTCAGCAAATATTATGAACTAACCATACTAACAATAACACTTGGGTCTCACAATTACTCATATCAATAGCATAATCAGCTAGCGAGCCATAATAATAAAACTCGGATGACAACACTTTCTCAAAACAATCATAACATGATATAACAAAATGGTATCTCGCTAGCCCTTTCTGAGACCGCAAAACATAAATGCAGAGCACCTTTAAAGATCAAAGACTGACTAAACATTGTAATTCATGGTAAAAGAGATCCAGTCAAGTCATACACAATATGAAACAATAATAATGAACGCAAATGACAGTGTGCTCTCCAGCGGGTGCTTTTAATAAGAAGGTGATGACTCAACATAAAAGTAAATAGATAGGCCCTTCACAGAGGGAAGCAGGGATTTGTAGAGGTGCCAGAGCTTGATTTTAAAATAGAGATTGAATAACATTTTGAGTGGTATACTTTTGCTGTCAACGCAACACCTATGAGATGGCTATATCTTCCATACTAAATGCACTATAGGCAGTTCCCAAACAGAATGGTAAAGGTTTATACTCCCCTAATCACCAACAAGCATCAATCCATGGCTTGCTCAAAACAACGAGTGCCTCCAACATACAACAACCCTGGGGGAGTTTTGTTTAATTATTTTGATTTTCTTTGATCTTTTTGGATCATGGGACTGGGCATCCCGGTTACCGGCCCTTTCTCGTGAATGAGGAGCGGAGTCCACTCCTCTGAGAATAACCCACCTAGCATGGAAGATATAGGCAGCCCTAGTTGTTACATGAGCTACTCGAGCATACAAAGCAAAATTTCATTTGAAGGTTTGGAGTTTGGCACATACAAATTTACTTGGAACGGCAGGTAAATACCGCATATAGGTAGGTATAGTGGACTCATATGGAACAACTTTGGGGTTTAAGGAGTTTGGATGCACAAGCAGTATTCCCGCTTAGTACAGGTGAAGGCTAGCAAAAGACTGGGAAGCGACCAACTGAGAGAGCGACAACAGTCGTAAGCATGCACTAAAATTAATTCACATCGAGTACAAGCATGAGTAGGATATAATCCACCATGAACATAAATATCGTGAAGGCTATGTTGATTTGATTCAACTACATGCGTGAACATGTGCCAAGTCGAGTCACTCGATTCATTCAAAGGAGGATACCATCCCATCATACCACATCATAATCATTCTAATAGCATGTTGGCACGCAAGGTAAACCATTATAACTCATAGCTAATCAAGCATGGCACAAGTAACTATAATCTCTAAATGTCATTGCAAATATGTTTACTTCATAATAGCTGACTCAGCAACGATGAACTCATCATATTTACAAAAACAAGATAGGTCAAGTTCATACCAACTTTTCTCATCCCAATAAGTCCATCATATATCGTCATTATTGCCTTTCACTCGCACGACTGAACGATGTGTATAATAATAAGAGTGCACGTGCATTGGACTAAGCTGGAATCTGCAAGCATTCAACTCAAAAGAGAAGACAAGTAATATGGGCTCTAAGTTAAATAAACAATCATGCATATGAGAGCCACTAAACATTTTCAATATGGTCTTCTCGACCCCCAAAGGAAAGAAAAGAAAATAAAACTATTTACACGGGAAAGCTCCCAACAAGCAAGAAGAAGAACTAGAAATCTTTTTGGATTTTCATTTTAATTTCTACTACAAGCATGGAAATTAAACTAACTAATTTTTTTGGTTTTTCTCAAGGTTTATCAAGCACACAAGAAGAAGACTAGAAAAAGAAATTTAAACTAGCATGGATAATACAATGAAAGAGTATGAGCACCGACGACTAATGTGTGAACATGAATGTAAAGTCGGTGAGAAATACGTACTCCCCCAAGCTTAGGCTTTTCGCCTAAGTTGGTTTAATACCAAGGACCGCCGCTACTCTCTCCGGTGTAATGAGAGGTATAATAAGGATACCACTGGTTGGTCATCTCCGGATCCCACTGGACAGATGATGCACGATAAGGGTCCAGCTTAGGTTCCGGCTCAGGTTCGGGTTCTAGAGTGGCCTGAGCTCGATGCTTGTTCACCGCCTCCGGTGTAACGAGAAATTTTTCTGCAAGCAAATCAAACAATAGAGGCGCAAGCAAAATAATAATCTCAAAGTGTTTCTTATTGAATCTAAGTTTATACAAGAGCATCCTATCTTCGTTGTCAACAATAAACTTATGTGCTACCATGCTCTTGTAATCTAAAATGTGAGGAGGCAATATTGTCTCCTTTTCCTCATGGTGCCTAATGGGTATCTGAAAATGTCTAGCAAGACATGCGGCATAGATACCTCCACATATGGGGCCTTTTGTACGATTAAGGGCTAGCCGTTTAGCAACAACGACACCCATATTAAAACTATTGTCTCCAAGAAAAGCATGTTGAAGCATGATAATATCAGGAACACTCAAGTTTCCACTATTCCCACGACCAATCAAGCATCTACTAGTGAATATGGCAAAGTAGCGTAAAACAGGAAAGTGTATGCTAGATACTTTCACTTCGGAACCCTTCTTTGGCTCCTCTACATCGATAATATCAACAAAGCCAGCCACATCTTCACGATGGGGTTCCTCTAATTCTCCCTCATAAGGTATCCTACATACCACGCAAAAATGGTGTAAAGACATTTCTTTGAACTCGTCATATAAATGAAATGATACTTCAGGCGGTGACTTCTTAGGATAAAAATAAAAGTTTTGCATGAAAGTATTGGTGAGTAAGAGATACTGATCGATTCGGTCATTGATGAAACCGGTGAGGCCTGCAGTCTCGATTAAAGCATGAAAGTCTTCATGAATTCCGGCCTCTTTCAAGAAATCATCACATGCCATTCACACGGTCGTACTTCCGTTAAGCGAGGAAGATTATACTTGGCTTTTTCCTTCTCTTTAGCTTGTTTTTCCTGGGAGCTTTGGCTAGAAGAGCCCCTCAAAAGTTTCCTCAACATTTTCTGAAAATTTCTGAAATTTTAGTAACTTCAAATAAAAGTGCATAAAACTAAACAAGATTGATAGCAACTACTCCTACAAGTGCCTAGAGCCCATATCATGCATTAGAATTACTTGGAACCTCAAAAATTTAACATGCAAGCTCAAGAACATGGTTACCTAAGCAGCAAAAATTTGCAATGAATAAAGCACTAGAACAAAAACTAATTGGATCAATGGAGGAGTCACATACCAAGCAACAATCTCCCAAAGCAGTTTTGTGAATGGAGCTTTGAGCTAAGAGATCGAAAATCGCAGCAAAATGAGCTAGAACTCGTGCTTGAGCTGGATGGGGATTTTTTTGGGTAGAAGATGAATTGTGTGGGTGCTGGCATAAGTGGAGGGGAGCCACCAGGGGCCCACGAGATAGGGGGCGCGCCCTACGGGGGGAGCGCGCCCTCCTCTCTCGTGGCCTGGTGCTTGCCCCTCCTGTAGTGTTTTCAGTGCCTAAAATCCTCAAGTATTCCAGAAAAAATCATACTAAATTTGCAGGGCATTTGGAGCACTTTTATTTTTGGACTATTTTTTTAATGCACGGATAATTCAGAAAACAGACGGATAATACTATTTTTGCTTTATTTATTCTAAAAACAGAAAGTAAAAAGAGGGTACAGAAGGTTGTGCCTTCTAGTTTCGTCCATCTCATCGTCATCAAAATGAACCCCCTAACAAGGTTAATCAAGTCTTGTTAACCAACTCATTCCGAATAACACGGAACCGAAGAAATTTCGAATAACACTAAGTTACCTCAACGGGGATATGAAAATCCCCAACAATAAGAATATCATACTTTTTCTTGATAGTAGGGAGAGGAAATTCAAAATCTCCAAAGATGATAGTTGGAACTTTTTCAATAGAATTGATGCTATGAACTTGAGATTGTTTCCTCGGAAAGTGTACCGTATGCTCATTACCATTAACATGAAAAGTGACATTGCCTTTGTTGCAATCAATAACAGCCCCTGCAGTATTAAGAAAAGGTCTACCAAGGATAATAGACATACTATCGTCCTCGGGAATATCAAGAATAACAAAGTCCGTTAAGATAGTGACATTTGCAACCACAACAGGCACATCCTCACAAATACCGACAGGTATAGCAGTTGATTTATCAGCCATTTGCAAAGATATTTCAGTAGGTGTCAACTTATTCAATTCAAGTCTACGATATAAAGAGAGAGGCATAACACTAACACCGGCTCCAAGATCACATAAAGCAGTTCTAACATAATTTCTTTTAATGGGCATGGTATAGTTGGCACACCCAGATCTCCAAGTTTCTTTGGTATTCCACCCTTAAAAGTGTAATTAGCAAGCATGGTGGAAATTTCAGCTTCCGGTATCTTTCTTTTATTTGTGATGATATCCTTCATATACTTAGCATAAGGATTTACTTTAAGCATATCAGTTAAGCGCATACGTAAGAAAATAGGTCTAATCAATTCAGCAAAGCGCTCAAAATCCTCATCATCCTTTGACTTGGATGGTTTAGGAGGAAAGGGCATGGGTTTCTGAACCCATGGTTCTCTTTCTTTACCGTGCTTCCTAGCAACAAAATCTCTCTTATCATAACGTTGATTCTTTGATTGTGGGTTATCAAGATCAACAGCAGATGATAATGCTAATAATGATGTTCATGTAGATGCTCAACCTAGTAATAACAATGATGTAGAGGTCGAACCTGCTGTTCTTGAGAAGTATAATTGGGATTATCATCAGGTCATCTCCGGATTGTGTTTCAGCATCAGAGATGGAAGTATAATTGGGATTCTCAAGTGTTTCTACATTAGGTTCACTAGAAGTTTGCAAAGTCCTATCATTCTTCTTTTTCTTCTTCTTAGAAGAGCTAGGAACATCTAGATTATTATTCTGAGAATCTTGTTCAATTCTTTTAGGGTGGCCTTTAGGATACAAAGGTTCCTGAGTCATTCTACCAGTTCTAGTAGCCACTCTAACGGCAAAGTCATTTTTATTATTGAACTCATCAAGCAAATCATTTTGAGCTTTGTGTACTTGCTCAGCTTGAGTAGCAACCATAGAAGCATATTTGCTAACGCGGTGAAGTTCATCTTTAACTCTAGCCAGATTATCACCTACGCGTCCTATCTCGAAAGCATTATTCTTTAACTCTCTACCAACATAAGCATTAAAACTTTCTTGTCTAGCCATAAAGTCATCAAATTCATCCAAGCATGGGCTATGAAATTTAGTAGAGGGTATTTCAAATTTATCATATCTATAGAGAGAATTTACCTTTACTACCTGTGTCGGGTTTTCTAGACAATGTGGTTCTTCAGGCGGTAAATTAGGACCATGTATTTCTTCAATAGATGGTAAATTCTTAACTTCTTCAGCTTTAATAGGTTTTTCTTTCATTGATTTCTTTGCCTCTTGCATATCTTCAGAACTGAGAAATAAAATACCTCTCTTCTACGGAGTGGGTTTAGGAATAGGCTCAGGAGTTGGCTCAATTGGTTCAGGAATTACTTCAAGAGCTGGCTCGGAAAGAGTCCAATTATTTTCATTAGTCAACATATTATTCAATAATATTTCAGATTCGTCGACTGTTCTTTCCCTGAAAACACAACCAGCACAACTATCCAAGTGGTCCTTGGAAGCATCGGTTAGTCCATTATAAAAGATATCCAGTATTTCATTTTTCTTAAGAGGATGATCAGGCAAATCATTAAGTAACCGGAGAAGCCTCCTCCAAGCTTGTGGGAGACTCTCTTCTTTGATTTGCACAAAATTATATATTTCCCGCAAGGCAGCTTGTTTCTTATGAGCAGGGAAATATTTAGCAGAGAAGTAATAAATCATATCCTGGGGACTACACACACAACCAGGAGTGAGAGAATTATACCAAGTCTTAGCATCACCCTTTAACGAGAACGGGAATATCTTAAGGATATATAAATAGCGAGACTTCTCATCATGAGTAAACAGGGTGGCTATACAATTCAACTTGGCAAGATGTGCCACAACAGTTTTAGATTCAAGGCCATAAAAAGGATCAGATTCAACTAAAGTAATAATATTAGGATCAATAGAGAATTCATAATCCTTATCAGTTAAACAGATAGGTGAAGTAGAAAAAGTAGGATCGGGTTTCATTCTAGCATTAAGAGACTGCTGCTTCCATTTAGCTAATAATTTCTTAAGATCATTTCTATCATTGCAAGCAAGAATTTCCATAGCAGCTGCTTCATGCATAACATAACCCTTAGGAACAACAGATAATACATGATCATTGGGGGAATGTTCATCATCACTATCATCAATAATAGGTTCTTCAATATTTTCATCCCCCCTAACTCTAGCAAGTTATTCATCTAGAAATTCACCTAATGTCAAAGCAGTATCATGCACAGAAGTAGTTTCATCATGCATAGCAGAAGTGGCATCATCAATAACATGCGACATATCAGAATTCATAGCAGTAGCAGGTTTAGGTGTCGCAAGCCTACTAATAATGGAAGGAGAATCTAGTGCGGAGCTAGATGGCAGTTCCTTACCTCCCCTCGTAGTTGAGAGCAAAATCTTGGTCTTAACGTCTTTCAAGTTCTTCATAGTGATCAACAGATATAAATCCCAAGTGACTCAGAGAATAGAGCTATGGTCCCCGGCAACGGCGCCAGAAATTAGTCTTGATAACCCACAAGTATAGGGGATCACAACAGCTTTCGAGGGTAGAGTATTCAACCCAAATTTATTGATTCGACACAAGGGGAGCCAAAGAATATTCTTGAGTATTAGCAGTTGAGTTGTCAATTCAACCACACCTAGATAACTTAGTATCTGCAGCAAAGTATTTAGTAGCAAAAGTGGTATGATAATAATGGTAACAGTAGCAACAGTAAAGATAAATGTTTTTGGGTTTTTGTAGTAGTTGTAACAGTAGCAACGGAAAAGTAAATAAGCGATGAACAATATATGAAAAGCTCGTAGGCAATGGATCAGTGATGGATAATTATGCCGGATGCGATTCCTCATGCAATAGTTATAACATAGGGTGATATAGAACTAGCTCCAGTTCATCAATGTAACCTAGGCATGTATTCCGAAAATAGTCGTACATGCTTATGGAAAAGAACTCGCATGACATCTTTTGTCCTACCCTCCCGTGGCAGCGAGGTCCTAGTGGAAACTATGGGATATTAAGGCCTCCTTTTAACAGAGAACCGGACCAAAGCATTAACACATAGTGAATACATGAACTCCTCAAACTACGGTCATCACCGAGAAGTGCCCTGATTATTGTCACTTCGGGGTTGTCGGATCATAACACATAATAGGTGACTATAGACTTGCAAGATAGGATCAAGAACACACATATATTCATGAAAACAATAATAGGTTCAGATCTGAAATCATGGCACTCGAGCCCTAGTGAAAAGCATTAAGCATAGCAAAGTCATAGCAACATCAATCTCAGAACATAGTGGATACTAGGGATCAAACCCTAACAAAACTAACTTGATTACATGGTAAATCTCATCCAACCATCACCGTCCAGCAAGCCTACGATGGAATTACTCACGCACGGCGGTGAGCATCATGAAATTGGTGATGGGGGATGGTTGATGATGACGACGGTGACGAATCCCCCTCTCCAGAGCCCCGAACGGACTCCAGATCAGCCCTCCCGAGAGAGATTAGGGCTTGGCGGCAGCTCCGTGTCGTAAAACGCAATGAAACTTTCTCCCTAATTTTTTTCTCCGCGAGACAGAAGATATAGAGTTGGAGTTGAGGTCGGTGGAGGTCCAGGGGGCCCACGAGATAGGGGGGCGCGCCCTATAGGGGGGGGGGCGCCCCCTGTCTTGTGGATAGGCCCTGGGCCCCTTGGTGTATTTCTTTCGCCCAGAAATTCTTATTAATTCCAAAAAGTGCCTCCGTGGATTTGCAGGTCATTCTGAGAACTTTTCTTTTCTACACATAAAACAACATCATGGCAGTTCTGCTGAAAACAGCATTAGTCCGGGTTAGTTTCATTCAAATCATGCAAGTTAGAGTCCAAAACAAGGGCAAAAGTGTTTGGAAAAGTAGATACGTTGGAGACATATCAGTGACCAACTGAAGCAGTTGGTCGAACTCCATAGGGCGGCCGAAACGGCTATGAAAGATTTCATAGTTCGGATGTGGCCTAGTGAGCCCCTACCGGCTAGCTACTTCGGCCTGATCAAGCAGATGGTGAATGCTTGTCCACGGCTCGAAGTCATCAAGCGATCCATTTGCATTGAGGGTGCCCGCCGGGCCTTTGCCCGTGCGAAGGTGCATTGGGGCAAGCTGGATGCGGAGAAGCTGGTGAAGGACGGGCCGCCGGAGGGCAAGGCGCATCACTATCCGGAGAATTATTATGATGGCGTTATGAAGGGCGCTCGTCTCATGGCCGATGAATGTACCAAGGACACAATTTTAGAATGAATTCACTTCTGTCATGTTTGTAATTTAAGGACAAAGGTACTTGCACTATGCAGCGCTTTTGTTATTTAAAATATTACCTTCTATGCAGTTGTTTATAAAATTCTGAAAGTAGGCCGGTCGTCGGCTTCCGCCCCCACGTAACTAGTACTGGGGTGTTCATGGAAACCCGGACACTCTTTATCCAAATGTTTGGTCCCTTAAGGAGGTGTCCGGCGCAGCGAACAAGGCAATCGGACTATGCGGCTTTATAACTTTCACTTAGCCATAGAAGTCTACAATTTTAAATTTCGGCTAAGCCCCTAGAATCTGGAAGGCCGAATTGGGGCGTTATATACGCCTAGATCGGATGAAGCCGATTTATCTCCTAAAGCGGAAAAATCTTTAAGGATTTTAAGACCTCTCGAACAGCGACCAACTCTCGCCACATCATGCCGGCTAGTTTTCGGCTTTCTCTACTGAGGTGCTCGTCCGGAAGAACCGGGACACAATCGCAGTAGTTCTCCCTGCGCTACCTTAGCCGATATAACGGAACGTAAGGTACCTAAACAAGGGAGCCGGGCTAACCCAACTGTAGACCCAAGACATGATTCGGAGCTGATGCATATAGTTCTGTAAGTTCGGGGTGCCGCACTGTTGAAAGTGTTTGGACTTGTCTTGCCATATTATGGGGCGCCATCAGAAGCCCCTGGCAAACTAAACGTACCAAGATGTACAGATGCAATATCAAATAAACATTTACGAGAAAAAAGATGCTCAAATAAGACTGATAAGCTGACGCTATATGTGATCTCCCATTGATGAATAATACGTTTAAGCGTATGTTTACAATGAATGCATTAATCAGAGATAAATAGGACTATTTGACATGTCCTATCCAGGGGCAGGTCACGTACAGATAGATAAAACAGGTATAACGATCGTAAATAGATTCCACCTGGGTGTTTTCTTCTGTGCGCAAAGCCTGTTGCCTCCTTGGTTTTCTCTCCTATGTAAGTCCGGCAATCCGGCTCTTCTGAAGAGGCTGCACTAAAGCAATGTCCTGAAAGGTAAAAGGGAAAGATTATGAAGGTATGTTGCGGTGATACCGCACTGTTGACTGAGTCACTGCTGCGCCTCCGCCTGTGCCCATGGTATTTTGAGTGCGTAACTATGTACGCGTGGCACGAATGCTGCTTTAATGGGGTGTGAGCGGAGGCCAGACTGCTAATCACACTCTTGGCGTGCCTGATGATCCTGTTGCGGGGTGCTCCGGACTCACTTGACGATGCTTGAGGTTGTCGTCGCCGGATTGGTGGTTTGCGGAGGAGGCCGCATTATACCTCTGCCGCGAGGGCTGCAGTATGCTCTTCTGTACGGAGAGAGCGGTCCATGTTTCCGTTGACTTAGGACCCCGCACGGGCCTGGCATCTTGAGCTTGAGGTATGCATAGTGTGGTACCGCATTGAATCTAGCGAATGCGGTTCGTCCGAGCAGTGCGTGGTAACCACTACGGAAAGGGACGATAGCAAAGATTAACTCTTCGCTTCGGAAGTTGTCCGGAGATCCGAAGACCACTTCCAATGTTATAGAGCCCGTACAGCGGGCCTCTACTCCAGGAATTACACCTTTAAAGGTGGTTTTGGTGGGCTTGGTCCTTGAGGGGTCGATGCCCATTTTGCGCACTGTGTCCTGATAAAGTAGGTTCAGGCTGCTGCCACCGTCCATAAGGACTCGTGTGAGGTGGAATCCGTCAATGATTGGGTCTAAGACCAATGCGGTTGAGCCGCCGTGACGGATGCTAGTAGGATGATCCCTACGATCAAAGGTGATCGGACAAGCTGACCATGGGTTGAACTTGGGGGCGACTGTCTCCATCGCGTAGACGTCCTGTAGTGCTCGCTTCCGTTCCCGCTTAGGGATGTGAGTGGCGTAGATCATGTTGACCGTTTTCACCTTGGGGGGGGGGATTTCTTCTGTCCCCCCGTGTTCGGACGCCGGGGCTCCTCATCATCGTCGCTGTGCAGCCCCTTGTCCTTGTTTTCTGCATTTATTTTGCCGGCCTGTTTCAATACCCAACAGTCTCTGTTGGTGTGGTTAGCTGGCTTGTCCGGGGTGCCATGAATTTGGCAAGAGCGCTCCAGTATACAGTCTAGACTGGACGATCCCTGATTGTTTCTTTTGAACGGCTTCTTCCGCTGACCGGAGTTGGATCCGTTGAATCCGGCGTTTACTGCCGTGTCTTCAGTGTTGTCGCCGTTGTTCTGTTGCTTATGTCTGTTGCGTCGTGGCTTGCCATTACTGTCGCAGACATCCGAAGTGCCGGGATGTGGCGTGGTGCCGCTGCAAGCCAACCAGCTGTCCTCGCCCGCGCAAAAGCAGGTCATTAATATTGTGAGAGCTGCCATGGACTTGGGTTTTTCCTGGCCGAGGTGTCGAGCGAGCCACTCGTCACGGATATTATGCTTAAAATCCGTCAGGGCTTCGGCGTCCGGACAGTCGACTATTTGGTTCTTTTTAGTTAGGAACCGGGTCCAGAATTTCCTGGCTCAAGTCATCGGCGTCCGGTGGTCACACATATGTGCCCTGGAAGTTGTCGAGGAATGCGTCTTCCAGGTTTTCCCAACTGCCAATGGAATTTGCTGGCAGGCTGTTTAGCCAGTTCCGGGCTGGTCCTTTGAGCTTAAGGGAAGATACTTGATGGCGTGTAGATCGTCTCCGCGGGCCATGTGAATGTGGAGAAGGAAATCTTCGATCCACACTGCGGGGTCTGTTGTTCCATCGTATGATTCGTTGTTTACGGGTTTGAACCCTTATGGGAATTCATGATCCATCACTTCGTCAGTGAAGCAGCGTGGGTGTGCGGCGCCTCTGTGCCGGGCTATGTGGCTACACTGTTCGAATTGGTCTGGGTTGCTGTGTTCGGCCCGGCCGGACTTGTTGATAGTGTATCCAGTGTGACGGTCATCGTCGCGCGCTGGGGCACGCCCCTGCGATCCGTAGATCGATCTTGGCTGTCCTGCTTTGTTTTCCAGTATATCTTGCAGGTCTTGCCTGTTGCCCCGGGCCGTAGTGTATTGGCATGGGGGTGCTGGCTGGTATTCGGGCTGATATCCCGTTTTATCCCAGCCACGGGGTGGCTAGTTAGCCGTTTGGCGCTCGAGTCCGTATTCCTTGGCTGCCAGGACTTCAGTCCATCTATCCATGAGCAGGTCTTGATCAGGCTGGAGTTGTTGCTGCTTCTTCTTCAGGCTCCTCACAGTGGCAATAAGCCGGCGCTTGAAGCGCTCCTGCTCCACGGGATCCTCGGGCACGCCGAACTCGTCGTCACCGAGGCTAATCTTGTCTTCGGAGGGGGGTATATAGTTGTCCTCCTCCGGATATCCGCCAGTCGCCTGTTCGTCTGAGCTGACCTGCTCATCTTCTTGTTCGGCATGCTCGAAGGTGGGCTGGTCAGGATTGTATTCCTCTTCGGCACCATCCGGATTACTTTCATCTCCGGGGCCGGTATTGCTGTGGCGGGGCTTGGAGCAGCGCCGACGACGCCCATGCTTTGCTTTTTTCCCTGAGGGGTTATCCTCCGTTGCCTCGTCGCCATTGGTTTCCTTTGAAGTGTCCACCATGTATATATCATATGAGGAGGTGGCCGTCCACCGCCCTGTGAGCGGTGGCTCCTATACTTCTCCTGCATCGTTGTCCATAACGTCGATGTCTTCGGAGTCGAAGTCAAGCATGTCGGTTAAATCGTCGACCGTGGCAATGAAGTGGCTGGTGGGTGGGCAGCGAATTCCTTCGTTGTGTGCTTCCCACTCAAGCCAGACATAGTTCGGCCCAGAGCCTCTTGACAACGAGAGAGACTTTAATGAGTTCAGCATGTCGCCAAAGGGCGAGTGCTAGAAGATATCCGCAGCGGTAAACTCCATTACCGGAGCCCAACCTGGCTCATCTGGCTCGAGGGTGTGCGGACCGGAACTAACAACCGCATACGAGTCCGGGGGCCCGGGGTTACAGGCTTCCACAGAGGTGAGACCTGTATTCGGCTCCACCGCCGATGAGTGTGCAACCTGCGAGGCGGGGTCCACCCCTCCGTCCTTAGGCAACGTAACCTGCTCCAGTTTTAGATCCGAGGCTTTTACTGAAGGGGTGATATCCCGAGCATCGTCCGACGGCAGGTCTAAGCCGTGCTCATCGTGACTGTTCGGTGCTCCTGGCACAGGCCCAAATCCATCGAAGATCAAGTCTCCACGAATATCGGCCGTGTAGTTCAAGTTTCCGAACCTGACCTGGTGGCCAGGGGCGTAGCTATCGATCTACTCCAGATGGCCAAGCGAATTGGCCCGCAGTGCGAAGCCGCCGAACACAATGATCTGTCCGGGGAGAAAAGTCTCCCCCTAGACCGGGTTGTTGAAGATTGAAGGCGCCATCAATCCTTGTAGCGACGACACATAGGAACTCTCAATTAAAGCACCAATGTCGGTGTCAAAACCGGCGGATCTTGGGTAGGGGGTCCCGATCTGTGCATCTAGGCTGATGGTAACAGGAAGCGAGGGACACAACGTTTACCCAGGTTCGGGCCCTCTCAATGGAGGTAAAACCCTACTTCCTGCTTGATTAATATTGAAGATATGGGTAGTACAAGAGTAGATCTACCACGAGATCGTAGAGGCTAAACCCTAAGAGCTAGCCTATGATGGTATGATTGTAATTATGATCATCCTTCTAAGGACCAACCTCTCCGGTTTATATAGACACCGGAGAGGGCTAGGGTTTACATGGAGTCGGTTACAAGGAAGGAAACACAGTATCCGGATCGCCAAGCTTGCCTTCCACGCAAAGGAGAGTCCCATCCAGACACGGGACAGAGTCTTGAGTCTTGTATGTTCATGCTTCAATAGTTCGGACGATGTATATAGTCCGGCAGTTCAGATACCCCCTAATCCAGGACTCCCTCAGTCTCCCTCTTGGAAGGATCTTGACTTGACCTTCCGATTGTGGTAGCGGCGCATGCTCTCCTGGTAGATGGCGGGCCGGCTGAGTGCCAACAGCCGACCCGTTTCCAGCAGGTCGACGCCGTCTTCTCGCGCTTCCTTCACCTCCGCCTCCGTGTACATGGTGACGTGAGGTGAGTCGAACTCGATGTCAGTTGGCATGACGGCCTTGGTACCATACACAAGGAAGAAGGGAGTGAATCCGGTTGACTTGTTTGGAGTGGTGTGCAGGCTCCAGAGGACGGCCGGTAGCTCGTCAAGCCAGCAGCCGACCGAGCGCTCCAGTGGCTCAACCAGTCGGGGCTTGATGACGGAGAGGATGAGGCTGCTTATTCGCTTGACTTGGCCGTTTGTCTGCGGATAGGCAATGGCCGCTAAGTCCAGTCGGATGCCCTGCGTCGCGCAGAAACTGGCCAATGCTCCTTTGGCAAAATTTGTGCCATTGTCGGTGATGATGCTATGTGGTATGCCATACTAGACGGTGATATCTGCGATGAAGGTCACAGCAGTCGGCCTATTCAGCTTCTTGATTGGCTTTGCTTCAATCCACTTGGTGAATTTGTCGACGGCGACAAGCAGATGAGTCATGCCGCCACGTGCCGTCTTGAATGGGCCCACCATGTCAGCCCCCAGACGACAAAGGGCCAAGTGAGGGGGATGGTCTTGAGTGCAGAAGCCAACAAATGCTGCTTGGAGCTGAACATTTGGCACCCCTTGCAGTGTTTGACCAAATCTTTGGCATCTTCCAAAGCAGTCGGCCAGAAGAAGCCATGGCGGAAAGCTTTGGCAACAAGTGATCTTGAAGCCGCATGGTGGCCGTACTCGCCTTGGTGGATGTCTTTGAGGATCGCCATGCCTTTCTCCGGCTCTATGAAATGCTGGAAGACTCCAGTCACGCTGCGCCTAACGAGCTCTCTGTTTACTATTGTGTAGGCTCCTCCCCGACGCTAAACTTGTCGGGCCGAGATCTCATCAGCCGGCAGTTCTCTGTTTACCAAAAAGTTGAGGATGAGCTGGGCCCATGATGGAGCTGCGACTTCTTCTATTGTCAGCACGGCCACTACAACTAGGGCGGTTGGGATGGGAGGTGGAGGGTTGGAGTCGGCCACCGCCTGTTGTGTCATTGAAGTCCCCGGGCTGACTGCAGTAGTCCCCGGGCCGGGCTTTGAAGTCCCTGGGATGGGTGAAACTGTAGAAGTCACTGAGCCGCCTGCCGAAGTCCCCGAGCCGACTGCTGAGGTCGCCAAGTCGGATCCGACTGTTTCGGGTCGGCCGGCACGAAGATGGAATCTGATTCTGGTGAAGGCTTGACAGACAGCTTGAGGAGGCGCTGAAGGGAGACACCGGTTGGTATGGCTTGCCGAGTGGAGCTGATTCGTGACAGGGCATCTGCTTGCTCGTTGTTGGCCCGTGGCACGTGAAGGAACTCGCACCCTTTGAAATATCTGCCGAGTTGCTAGACAAGGAAGCGGTAGCTCGCCATGTTTGCATCTTTGGCGTCCAGTCGCCGGACGACTATTGGACCACCAAATCCGAGTCGCCATAACACAGGATCCGGTGGATGCCGAGTTCTTTGGCAAGCCGGAGCCCATGTATGAGCGCCTCATACTCGGCCACATTATTGGAGGCAGCGAAGTGGATTTGTAATGTGTATATGAGCTTGTCGCCTTTGGGAGAGGTGAGGACGATGTCGGCTCCCAAACCGGTGCGCATCTTGGTCCCGTCAAAGTGCATCCGCCAATGGGTGGAGTCAGGTGCTGGCGGCAGGTACTGGGTCTCGGCCCAGTCGACGAGGAAGTCGGCCAGCACTTGGGACTTGATGGCGGTGCGAGGCTAGTAGAAGATGGTGTAAGGAGCCAGCTCGATGGCCCACTTGGCCACCCAGCCTGATGCATCCCGGCTGCCCATGATCTTGGCAAGCGGGGTAGTGGAAATGACCATGATGGGGTGCTCTTGAAAATAGGGCTTGAGCTTCTTGGCGGCAAATACACGCCATATCACATCTTCTGGTAGTGCGGGTAGTTCTGCTTTGAGGCCGACAGTACTTCGCTCAAATAATACACATTCCTCTAGACTGGCTGTGCCTTGCCGCCTTCTGGGCGCTGGACCACGATGACTGTGCTGACCACCCGACTGTTGTGGCAATATAGAGGAGCATGGGCTCTTTGTCAGTCGGGGCCGCCAGGGCAGGCGGCGTGGTTAACATCTTTTTCTGCTGGTGAAAAGCCTCGTCCGCCTGGTCGTTCCACTTGAAGTGAGTGGTTTTCTTCATGAGCTGGTACAGGGGAAGAGCCTTCTCTCCAAGCCGACTGATGAAGCGGCTAAGGGAAGCCAAACACCCGGTTAACTTCTGGACGTCTCGCAGCTGGGTGGGAATCTCCTTCCTCTCAATAGCCTTGACCTTCATCGGGTTGCACTCAATGCCGCGTTCAGAGACCAGGAAGCCAAGAAGCTGGCCGGCTGGTACTCCAAAGACGCATTTCGTGGGGTTGAGGTTGATCTGAAAGCAGCGTAGATTGTCAAATGTTTCCTTGAGGTCTTCCAGCAAGGTGCCACACTTCTCCGTCTTCACCACAATATTGTCTACATAGACGTGGGCATTTCTGCCAAGCTATTTGAGGAGGCACTTCTGCATGCAACGCTGAAAAGTGGCACCGACATTTCTCAAGCCTAATGTCATGGTCAGGTAGCAGAAGGCTCCGAAAGGTGTGATGAAGGTGGTCTTCAGGCAGTCAGCTGGGTCCAACTTGATCTGGTGGTACCCTAAGTATTCATCCAAGAAACTCAACAACTCACATATGGCTGTGGAGTCTATCACTTGGTCAATCCGAGGCAAGCCAAACGGATCTTTGGGGCAGGCTTTGTTGAGGCTGGTATAATCAATACACATGCACCACTTGTTCTTCTTCTTCAATACAAGGACTGGGTTGGCAAGCCATTCTGGAAAGAACACTTCCATAATGAAGCTGGCTGCTAGAAGCCGGGCTATCTCTTCACCAACAATTCTTCTCTTCTCCTCCGACAGTCGGCGGAGGGGTTGCTTGACTGGTTTTGCATCTACTCTGACATGTAGCTTGTGCTCGGCGAAATATGTTGGAACACCTGGCATGTCCTTGGGGGACCATGCAAAGATATCCCGATTCTCACGGAGGAAATTGATGAGCTCGCTTTCCTATTTGCTGTCAAGGTTGGTTCCTAGAAGAGCAAACCTCTTCGGGTGGTCCGGGTCCAAAGGTATCTTCTTGGTTTCCTTGGCTGGCTGAAAGGAGCTCTGAGTTTCCGACTCCTTGGGGTCTGGTGACAAGTCCGGCTGCTTGCCGTCCATGGCCACAACCCGGTCAGGGATCTTCTTCTCTGCAGCAATCACAAGGGACTCGGCCAGCCGGCTGCTAGCTGCAGCGCAGGCGGATGATTTCGTGTAGTCTCCGACTATGGTGATGATGCCCTTGGTGCTTGGCATCTTCATCTTGAGATAGGCATAGTGGGGCACAACCATGAACTTGGTCAGAGCAGGTCGGCCAAGTAATGCATGATAGGGGCTCTCTAGGTCCACTACTTCAAACCAAACTACTTCACGGCGGAAGTGATCTCTATCTCCGAAGAGGACATCTATCTTGATCTTGCCGATTGGTGAGCAGGAGAGGCCGGGTACAATGCCATGGAAGACGGTTCGGCTGGGCATGAGTTGCTTTGTCTTGATGTTCAGCTTCTCCATGGTATCGCGGTAAAGGATGTTTATGCTGCTACCGCCATCTATCAGGACTCGGGAGAAACGAGCAACTTGCCTCTCTTTTGCAAAGGTGGCATCCAACACCATGGCATAGGAACCCGCAGAAGGCATCACCTCCGGGTGGTCAGCTCGGCTCCAGCTGATGGGCTTCTCAGACCAGTGCATGAACTCTGGAATCTTGGAGGCGATATCGTTGACCTCTTGATGCTGCCGGTGCCGGCTGCGCTTGTCATCAGCTTGGCTCCTAAAGACGACGTAGGCTGCGTGCTCTTCGGGGAACTCATCTTGGATGGCACCAACTGCTGGACGGGCTGCCAACTTCTAAGGAGCCGGAGGCGGCTGGCCAACAGGTGGAGGAGGCAGCAGCCCCTCGCCTTTGGAGATTCGGGTGAGCCAGTGGCACTTCCGGGTCGTGTGATTTGACGGCTTCGCGCCACTTTGGAACTTGCAGGGGGCATCAAGGGTTTGCTCGTAGGAGAAAGCGGGCTGCCAAGCCGGCTTGCCGCCTTTCTGACGCTTGGGTATGGGCTGCCCTTCTGGCTGCTGATCTTCAACTATTGCCACATGCCGGCTGGTGGAAGCCGGCATCGGGGCCTTGCACTTGTTGTCGTTCTATTGTGGGCGCCGAATAGTGTTGCCAGCCGGCGTTCTAGGAGCCGGAGGGAGCACCTTCCCAGAGGCGTCCACCCGAAGCTCCGACTTCATCGAGGAGTCGGCAGTGGCGTACTTGTCTGCTATGATCAACAACTCATCGAGTGTAGCCGGCTCGTTGCAGAGGAGTTGGTGCTTCACGAGGGTGCCTTCTCTGCACCCTACAGTGAAGTACTCTATAGCTTGCACCTCATGCACTCCCTCGTAGGAGTTGCGGAGCTCGGCCCAATGCATCAGGTAGTCACGACTGGACTCGGTTAGGCCTTGGACGCACAAAGAGTGTTGGCGAGGCTTGGGCGCCCTCTTGTACGTGCTGGTGAAGTTGCGAATGAAGACTTCAGTGAAATCCACCAAGCTGTTGACGCTGTAGGGCTTGAGGCTGTTCAGCCAAGTGCATGCCATGCCTTGAAGCATGAGGGGGACGTACTTCACGGCAACGCACTTATTGCCATTTGCTATGCTGACTGCGGTGGAGTAATCTATCAGCCAGTCTTCCAGCTTCACCGAGCCGTTGTACTTGGGCGTGTCTCTTGGGAGCGAGAACCCTTTGGGGAAGGGCTCGTCACGAATGCGGGGGCCAAAACAAGGCGGACCGACTGCATCCTCTTCTTCTAGCGCCAGGGATCACGCTAGGCGGTCGATCCAATGGCGGACATCATTTTCTTCGATTCCTTCGTGGCGGCCCAGCCGGCCGCTGAGCGTCGGGTGCTCAACAGGCGGCGGGGAGGGATATCTCTTCCTGCGGGGCAGACGAGGAGGCAGGTAGTCACCTCGCCACTCCACGGCTCGTGGGCGGCCTTCTTCGTCGCGCTCAATGCTGATGCGCGTTCGACTGCGGCTAGCAGCCGGTTCTTTGACTTTTTGCTCGCGGGCGCCGCCTGCAGTTGGCGTCCAGGAGGTCGCGCCATGCTCTCGGCCGAGGGGAGGATTCTTGGCGCGAGCGCTGGCTTCATGCCGCTCGACAGCCGCGTCGATGACCTGCTGTACGCGCTCTGTCATGTAGCGTTGTTCATCTCCGTCCAGGTTCTCTAGCTCCTCTGCTGCCGCCTGGGCAGCACGGAGGTTCTCGATGGGCGTGCCGTAGACTGGGCGGTCGGACCACAGCATGCTGGCGATAGCGGCACCACGCTGTTTGACAGCGCCCATGCGGCTAGGCCCACCAGCAGCCGGCGTGCCACAGGCGTCACGATCAACCTCGCACTGATAGGCCTTAGTGAGGCGTCTCATGGAGGCTAGCTTCTTGCCACTCTCGATGAGCGCAAGGTGGTGGGACTACAGTGTCTCAGCGTCGGCGTCGCCTGTGATGGGTGCAGATAGGTCGCGTATTATCGCCTGCAGCGCATCAGGGGCGTCCATGCTGGATGCTGTGCCGTGGCTGATGACGAGCACCTTGGTGACGATGCTGCCACTGCTGTCGGCACGAGGGAGGGGGTCGTAAATGACCACCACATTGGTGGGGAAGGCATCGAGGGATGCCGTGTCGGAGTCGACAAGCATCGGGTCGGTGGAGCCGATCGACTCCAAGTCGGAGGTGGGCTCATAGGCGATGTCAAGCTTGCCAAGGAGGTTGACGAGGCAACTCTCGAAGCTGGCTGCGCCCGCGCCTGGCGCGGGCTCGTCGGAGAGGCGGATCTCGCCAATGAGATCAGCGAGGCAGCTCGCTGCGCAGGCGGCATAGGCGCCAAGCAGCGCGTTGGTGCAAAAGCCATCGGGCGTGCCGGGCTGGCTACGCTCGCTGGGAAGGAACATGGTTCCCGTCCAGAGCAGGTCTCCGGAATACGGTGCACCTAGCCCCACGGTGGGTGCAAAATGTCGGGTGGTTGGTGCGACATATGCCAAAGGATGGCTAATCATTGTGGGAGCTAGTAAGATGTCGCCGGTGCCTGGAAACGGGATAAGGCGAAGGCATGCACACCGGCGAATCTTACCCAGGTTCGGGGCTCTCCTAGGAGATAACACTCCTAGTCCTGCTCTGCGGGGTCTCCGCATGATCACTAGATCAACAAGTAGCTATAAGTTGCTCCTTGAGCTGTTCGGCTAGAGGAGGAAGAAGGGTAAGGCTAGCTCTACTCCTCTCTCTATGTGTGTGTGGGAAACTCTAAGAGATCAACCCTTTGCATGGGTGCCCTAGGGGGTTCATATAGGCCTGCCCCCAGGGGTACAATGGTAATCCGTCCGGGTGTAGGCTCGGTCCGTCAGTGTCTGTGGTGGCCGGCTTCTTTGCCGGCCGCTGAGGCCCGCCGACTGATGGGTCCCGCCAGCTGCCGGGCTCTAGGCCGACAGGCTGGGCCCACCGCCTGTGGGCCCTATCGACTGCTCATTACTGTAGCCTTGCCCCTGATGACGGTGGCTTGGTCGGGGCGAGCATGGCTACAGTGCCGCCGCCTGGCGGGAGTTCACTGTAGCCGCACCCCATCTTATCTGGTTAATGGTGCACAAACTTCTAGGGGAGGGGTGGGCCAGCTGTTGGGAGCCGGCCTCCCCCTATGCTGACTGGTCTAATCATGCCACCTTCTAGTATCTCACTGGCAAGTAGGGCCCGCCGCCTGTGGGCCATACCAACAACCATCGTGGGAGCATGGCTGCTTTGCCATGGATGATGTCATAGTCAACGTGGCAACAATGCTGCGCCGTGCGAGGGATGTCCGCCCGGTACGTTGCACTATGGCCATGCACGCTCCGGGATTCAGGGATGGCAGGCTGCACTATAGCCACACCCCATCTTGTCGCCGTTATATGGGTGCAAAATTTGATGGTGCATGGGTGGGCCGCCTGCTAGGGGTCGGCCACTCTGGTGGCTGCCTGATAGGAGTCGACCCACTTTGGGACCACTCATTGAGCCTTGCCGCCTTCCTGTAGTCGGCCGCTTGGACCAGCCGACCACGGGAAGGCGGCCCTTCATCTTGGACGCTAGAGGGGCGCAGTCGCCCGATGTGTTGAAACGCCATGGGGAGTAGATAAGGCTACCCGTGGTCATTTACTCCGACAGAGGTGGAGGACGAGCTGAAGACGCTTCGCGAGGAGCAGACCTCCCATGCGCGTAGGATCCAGGCATGGGAGGAGGAGCTCAAGGTCCAAGAGGCCGCGCTCGCCGATCGCGACACCGAGCTGGAGCAAGCGGCCCATGAGCAGGCCACGGAGCGGAGCCGCCTGGAGAAGCTGAAGGAGGAAGTGGAAGCAACCCAGGCGTCCCACACCAACATGTGTCAAAGGAGACGGCCAAGCTAGAGGCCAGGGAGAAAATCCTTGCCGCCGATGAGAAGGCCGGGCGCGACGCCTTCACTTCCTTCAAGCGGAAGTCTCGCACGGTGCTTCGCTCCCTTTACTGGGAGGGGTACGATGGGCCACTGGTGACCCCAGATGGTTGCCTTCCCGATGTTCTCACCAAGCTTGCCGAGGAGCTGGAGAACATTGCTGCCGCGGTGGGCTCCTGGTGGAAGGAAGTGTCGCACACTCTTCACTGCGGCTGCGACGCGTGTCTTCAGCCACCTCTAGCTCCTGTACCCCAGCTTGGACCTTGGCACATTGCTGCAGCCGGTGACGCCCGAGTCCCTGGTTGCTGCTGCCGAAGCTGTGAAGGAGCAGGTGGAGGGCCTTGATCCGTCCATTTTGCATCATGCTTTTATATCGATATTTATTGCATTATGGGCTGTTATTACACGTTATTTCACAATACTTATGGCTATTCTCTCTTATTTTACAAGGTTTACATGAAGAGGGACAATGCCGGCAGCCGGGATTCTGGGCTGGAAAAGGAGCAAATATTGGAAACATATTCTGCATAGCTCCAAAAATCCTGAAACTCCACGAAAGTCATTTTTGGAATTAATGATAATTATTGAGTGGAAGAAGTACTAGAGGGGGCCCACACCTTGGCTACGAGGGTGGGGGCGCGCCCACCCTTACAGGGCACGCCCCCTACCTCGTGGGCCCCCTGGTGGCCCTCCGGTGCCCATCTTCTGCTATATGAAGTCTTTTACGCTGGAAAAAAATCAGAAGCAAGCTTACGGGACGAAACTCCGCCGCCATGAGGCGGAACCTTGGCGGAACCAATCTAGGGCTCCGATGGAGCTATTCTGCCGGAGAAACTTCTCTTCGGGAGGGGGAAATCATCACCATCGTCATCACCAACGATCCTCTCATAGGGAGGGGGCCAATCTCCATCAACATCTTCACCAGCACCATATCCTCTCAAACCCTAGTTCATCTCTTGTATCCAATCATTGTACCAAAACCTCAGATTGGTACCTATGGGTTGCTAGTAGTGTTGATTACTCCTTGTAGTTGATGCTAGTTGGTTTATTTGGTGGAAGATCATATGCTCAGATCCTTAATGCATATTAATACCCCTCTGATTATGAACATGAATATTCTTTGTGAGTAGTTACGTTTATTCCTGAGGACATGGGTGAAGTCTTGCTATTAGTAGTCATGTGAATTTGGTACTCGTTTGATATTTTGATGAGATGTATGTTGTCTCTCCTCTAGTGGTGTTATGTGAACATCGACTACATGACACTTCACCATTATTTGGGGCTAGAGGAAGGCATTGGGAAGTAATAAGTAGATGATGGGTTGCTAGAGTGACGGAAGCTTAAACCCTACTTTATAAGTTGCTTCATAAGGGGCTGATTTGGATCCATATGTTTCATGCTATGGTTAGGTTTACCTTAATACTTCTTTTGTAGTTGCGGATGCTTGCAATAGGGGCTAATCATAAGTGGGATGCTTGTCCAATAAAGGGCAGTACCCAAGCACCGGTCCACCCACATACCAAATTATCAAACTAACGAACGCGAATCATATGAGCGTGATGAAAACTAGCTTGACGATAATTCCCATGTGTCCTCGGGAGCGCTTTTCTCATTATAAGAATTTGTCCAGGCTTGTCCTTTGCTACAAAAAGTATTGGGCCACCTTGCTGCACCTTATTTACTTTCATTGCTTGTTACCCGTTACAAATTATCTTATCACAAAACTATCTGTTACCTACCTTATTGAAAACCGCTTGTCATTTCCTTCTGCTCCTCGTTGGGTTCGACACTCTTACTTATCGAAAGGACTAGGATAGCTCCCCTACACTTGTGGGTCATCAAGACTCTTTTCTGGCGCCGTTGCCGGGGAGTGAAGCACCTTTGGTGAGTGGAACTTGGTAAGGAAACATTTATATAGTGTGCTGAAATTTTCTGTCACTTGTTACTATGGAAACTAATCCTTTTAAGGGCTTGTTCGTGGTATCTTCACCCCAAGCAGTAGAGCAAAGAGTTGCTCCTCAACCTACTGAACCTACTGAAAATGTTTACTTTGAGATTCCTTCGGGTATGATAGAGAAACTGCTAGCTAATCCCTTTGCAGGAGATGGAACATTGCTTACCGATTTACACCTTATCTATGTGAATGAAGTTTGTGGATTATTTAAGCTTGCAGGTATGCCCGATGATGTTGTTAATAAGAAGGTCTTCCCTTTATCTTTGAAGGGAGATGCATTGACATGGTATAGGCTATGTTATGATACGGGATCTTGGGATTATAAACGATTGAAATTGGAATTTCACCAGAAGTTTTATCCTATGCATCTTGTTCATTGTGATCGTAATTATATATATAATTTTTCGCCTCGCGAAGGATAAAGTATCACTCAAGCTTGGGGGAGGCTTAAGTCAATTTTATATTCATGCCCCAATCATGAGCTCTCAAGAGAAATGATTATTCAAAAAATTTATGCTCGATTTTTCTCAATGATCGCACCATGCTCGATACTTGTTGTGCTGGCTCTTATATGATGAAGACTATTGAATTCAAGTGGACTTATTGGAAAGAATTAAATGCAACTCTGAAGATTGGGATTCCGACGATGGTAAGGAGTCAGGTATGACACCTAAGTTTGATTGTGTTAAGTCTTTTATGGATACCGATGCTTTTCGTGGATTTAGCACTAAATATGGACTTGACTCTGAGATAGTAGCTTCCTTCTGTGAATCATTTGCTACTCATGTTGATCTCCCTAAGGAGAAGTGGTTTAAATATAATCCTCCCACTGAAGTAAAAGTAGGTGCACCTGTTACAGTTGAAGAAAAGACTATCACTTATAATGATCCTATTGTTCCTACTACTTATGTTGAGAAACCACCTTTCCCTGTTAGGATAAAGGATCATGCTAAAGCTTCAACTGTGGTTCAAAAGAGTAATACTAGAACATATACACCTCCTGAGCAAATCAAAGTTGAACCTAGTATTGCTATGGTTAAAGATCTCTTGGCCGATAATATTGATGGGCATGTTATTTATTTTTGTGATGAAGCTGCTAATATTGCTAGACCCGATGCTAAGATACATAGACCTGTTGTAGGCATGCCTGTTATTTCTGTTAAAATAGGAGATCATTGTTATCATGGCTTATGTGATATGGGTGCTAGTGCTAGTGCAATACCTTTTTCCTTATATGAAGAAATTATGCATGATATTGCACCTACTGAGTTATAAGAGATAGACATTACAATTAAGCTTGCCAATAGAGATACTATTTCACCATTTGGGATTGTTAGAGATGTTGAAGTCTTGTGTGGGAAAGTTAAATATCCTGTTGATTTTCTTGTTCTTGGTTCCCCACAAGATAGCTTTTGTCCCATTATATTTGGTAGACCCTTCTTGAATACTGTTAATGCTAAATTTCGTAGACAACCCCATGATAAAGAATTGCCTAGTAAGGATGAAATTATTGGTCTCGCTTCTATTGCCGTGCCTCCTACTGATCCGTTAGAACAATATTTGCTAGACCATGAAAAAGATATGTTTATGAATGAAAGAAGGGAAATAGATGAAGTATTCTTTAAACAGGGTCCTATTTTGAAACACAACTTACCTGTTGAAATCTTAGGGGATCCTCCTCCACCCAAGGGTGACCCCGTGTTTGAGCTTAAACCATTACCTGATACTCTTAAATATGCTTATCTTGACAAAAAGAAGATATATCCTGTTATTATTAGTGCTAATCTTTCAGAGCAGGAAGAGGAAAGATTATTGAAAACTCTGAAGAAGCATCGTGCTGCTATTGGATATACTCTTGATGATCTTAAGGGTATTAGTCCCACTCTGTGCCAACACAAAATAAAATTGGAAGAAGACGCCAAACCAGTTAGAGATCATCAACGACGGTTAAATCCTAAGATGAAATAAGTGGTAAGAAAAGAAATACTAAAGCTCCTTGAGGAAGGTATAATTTATCCCGTTGCTGATAGTCAGTGGGTAAGTCCTGTCCATTGTGTCCCTAAGAAGGGAGGTATTACTGTTGTTCCTAATGATAAAGATGAATTGATCCTGCAAAGAATTATTATAGGTTATAGGATGGTAACTGATTTCCGCAAATTAAATAAAACAACTAATCATTACCCTTTACCTTTTATTGATCAAATGCTAGAAAGACTATCCAAACATACACATTTCTGCTTTCTAGATGGTTATTCTGGTTTCTCTCAAATACCTGTGTTAGCGGATGATCAAGCAAAGACTACTTTTACTTGCCCTTTCGGTACTTTTGCTTATAGACGTATGCCTTTTGGTTTATGTAATGCACCTGCTACCTTTCAAAGATGCATGATGGCCATATTCTCTGACTTTTGTGAAAAAAATTGTGAGGTATTCATGGATGATTTCTCCGTTTATGGATCCTCCTTTGATGATTGCTTGAGCAACCTTGATCGAGTTTTGCAGAGATGTGAAGACACTAGTCTCGTCTTGAATTGGGAAAAGTGCCACTTTATGGTTAATGAAGGCATTGTCTTGGGGCATAAAATTTCTGAAAGAGGTATTGAAGTTGATAAAGCTAAAGTTGATGCTATTGAAAAGATGTCGTGTCCCAAGGACATTAAAGGTATAAGAAGTTTCCGTGGTCATGCCGGTTTTTATAGGAGGTTCATTAAGGACTTTTCTAAAATCTCTAGGCGTCTGACTAATTTATTACAAAAATATATTCCCTTTGTATTCGATGATGATTGTGTAGAAGCATTTGAAATACATAAGAAAACTTTGATTTCTGCACCTATTGTTCAGCCACCTGATTGGAACTTACCCTTTGAACTTATGTGTGATGCTAGCGATTATGCTGTAGGTGCTGCTCTAGGGCAAAGAGTTGATAAGAAACTAAATGTTATTCAATATGCTGGTAAAACTCTAGACACTGCCCAGAGAAATTATGCTACCACTGAAAAAGAATTCTTAGCAGTTGTATTTGCTTGTGATAAGTTCAGACCTTATATTGTTGATTCTAAAGTAACTATTCACACTGATCATGCTGCTATTAAATATCTTATGGAAAAGAAATATGCTAAACCTATACTCATTAGATGGGTTCTCCTGCTCCAAGAATTTGATTAGCATATTATTGATAGAAAGGGAGCTGAGAACCCCGTTGCAGACAACTTGTCTAGGTTAGAGAATGTTCTTGATGACCCACTACCTATTGATGATAGCTTTCCTGATGAACATTTAGCAGTCGTAAATGCTTCTTGTACTGCTCCATTGTATGCTAATTATGCTAATTACATTGTTGCTAAATTTATACCACCTAGTTTCACATACCAACAAAAGAAAAAGTTCTTTTATGATTTAAGGCATTACTTCTGGGATGACCCACACCTCTATAAAGAAGGAGTAGATGGTGTTATTAGACGTTGTGTACCTGAGCATGAACAGGAACAGATCCTACGCAAGTGTCACTCCGAGGTATATGGAGGACACCATGTTGGAGATAGAACTGCACATAAGGTATTGCAATCTGGTTTTTATTGGCCTACTCTCTTCAAAGATGCCCATAAGTTTGTCTTGTCTTGTGATGAATGTCAAAGAATTGGCAATATCAGTAGACGTCAAGAAATTCCTATGAATTATTCTCTTGTTATTGAACAATTTGATGTTTGGGGCTTTGATTATACGGGACCCTTTCCTGCCTCTAATGGGTATACACATATTTTAGTTGTTGTTGATTACGTTACTAAGTGGGTAGAAGCTATTCCAACTAGTAGTGCTGATCATAACACCTCTATGAAGATGCCTAAAGAGGGTTTTTTTCTGAGGTTTGGAGTCCCTAGATATCTCATGACCGATGGTGGTTCACATTTTATTCATGGTGCTTTTTGTAAAATGCTTGCTAAGTATGATGTTAATCATAGAATTGCATCTCCATATCACCCACAGTCTAGTGGTCAAGTAGAACTTAGCAATAGAGAGCTCAAATTAATTTTGCAAAAAGACTATTAATATATCTAGAAAGAATTGGTCCAAGAAACTTGATGATGCATTATGGGCCTATGGAACTGCATATAAAAATCCTATGGGTATGTCTCCATATAAAATGGTTTATGGAAAAGCATGTCACTGACCTCTTGAACTTGAACATAAGGCATATTGGGCCATTAAAGAGCTCAATTATGATTTCAAAATATGCCGGTGAGAAGAGGTTATTTGACATTAGCTCACTTGATGAATGGAGAACCCAAGCCTATGAGAATGCCAAACTGTTTAAAGAAAAAGTTAAAAGATGGCATGACAAAAGGATATAAAAGTGTGAGTTTAACATAGGTGATTATGTTTTGCTTTTCAACTCTCATTTAAGATTTTTTGCAGGAAAACTTCTCTCTAAATGGGAAGGTCCTTACGTTATCGAGGAGGTCTATCGTTCCGATGCCATAAAAATCAACAACTTCGAAGGCACAAGTCCGAAGGTGGTGAACAGTCAAAGAATCAAACATTATATCTCAGGTAATCCTATAAATATTGAAACTAATATTATGGAAACCGTAACCCCGTAGGAATACATAAAAGACACTTTCCAGAACGTTCCAGACTCCAAAAAGGAATAGGTATGTGGTACGGTAAGTAAACCGACTCCAAAACAGTTCTAATAGCATTTTTTCTCCGTTTTGGAATATTTAAGAAAATAGAAAAATAAGAAGTAGTCCAGGAAGGACACGAGGCGTCCACGAGGGTGGAGGCGCGCCCGACCTTACTGGGTGCCCCCTGCCTCGTGGGCACCTCGTGTGCTCTCCGGACTCCGTTTTCTTGCAGGATACTTCTCTTGGTCGGTAAAAATTCATTATATAACCTCCCGAAGGTTTTGACCACCATATCACGCAAAAATCTTCTGTCTTTGTTTCGAGTTGTTTTTCTGATAGATCTAGAGCACCATGACATCTTCAAGCGCTCCCAAGGACAAATTTTTCGAGAGGGTCATCAACCTCCTATCTCGCAGGTGCTGCATCACCCTCAAACCATTGAGATGCGTGAGGGGGTGCTGCACATCCGCGATGTGGAGGGACCAAGGAGTATCGGAAGCGTGGAGACAAGCGATGGAACAACAAGTTTTCAAGTGCCAAGGGATGGTGGAGCGTGGACTTAACGCCAACCAGATGATGATCGCGGAGTTCACCAACAACCACAAGCTGGACGCTAAGAACATTGGGGAGACCATCTTCAAGCTTCATGAGAAGATCGAGCACCTCCAAGCCCAAATCTATGACCTGCAAAACCAAAACTGTGAGTATGAATATAGATTCAAGAGGATGAGTTTGGCTTCAGATTTGAGTATCCCCGAGACTCGATCATCCTTCTATGATGGTGAGCCTATGCCTTGGAAGACAGACGACTAGCCTACACCATCAACAACTCCCTCTTCACCACCTCCGAAAACATAATCACATGGGTATGGGCACTCCCCTTGGCAACTGCCAAGCTTGGGGGAGTTGCCCCGGTATCGTATCACCATCACACTCCTATATTTACCGTTTTACTTAGTTCGATCCTTTTGGTAATATCTTGATCTAGTAGAATAAAGTTTTGGTATGAATTAGCTTTGAGTTTTTGCTTTGCGATCCCTCTTTGTAATCGAGTCCGTGAGCTATATATAATAAATATTAGTGTTGAGTCAAGGGCTTTGCTATCTTGCTATGATCTTAAGTGCACAAAAGTATAAAAAGAATAAAAGAGTTCATATTGATCTTATGGATAGTAATGACTTCACACATAGAGAGTATGAGGCTTAAAAGTTGTTGAGAGTTGGCAAATGTAGTTTTGGTCATCGTTGCAATTAATAGGAAGTAATAAAGAAAGAGAAGTTCTCACATATAAATATACTATCTTGGACATGTTTTATGATTGTGAGCACTCATTAAAGTATGACATGCTAAAGAGTTGATGCTGGACAAGGAAGACAACGTAATGGGTTATGTTTTCTCACATCTCAGTTAAAGTATATTGTCATGGATCATTCAAACATGTTGAGCTTGCCTTTCCCCTCATGCTAGCCAAATTCCTTGCACCAAGTAGAGATACTACTTGTGCTTCCAAATATCCTTAAACCCAGTTTTGCCATGAGAGTCCACCATACCTACCTATGGATTGAGTAAAATCCTTCAAGTAAGTCGTCATGTTGCAAGCAATAAAAATTGCTCTCTAAATATGTATGACTTATTAGTGTGGAGAAAATAAGCTTTATACTATCGTGTGATATGGAAGTAATAAAAGCGATGGACTGCATAATAAAGGTTCATATCACAAGTTGCAATATAAAGTGACGTTCATGATGCTGTTATAAGAATGGTCATGATGCCATCATGTCCGTATTTTATTTTTATTGACACCTCTATCTCTAAACATGTGGACATATTTTTCAATATCGGCTTCCGCTTGAGGACAAGCGAGGTCTAAGCTTGGGGAGTTGATACGTCCATTTTGCATCATGCTTTTATATCGATATTTATTGCATTATGGGCTGTTATTACACGTTATATCATAATAATTATGGCTATTCTCTCTTATTTTACAAGGTTTACATGAAGAGGGAGAATGACGACAGCCGGGATTCTGGGCTGGAAAAGGAGCAAATATTGGAAACCTATTCTGCACAGCTCCAAAAGTCCTGAAACTCCACGAAAGTATTTTTGGAATTAATGATAATTATTGAGCGGAAGAAGTACCAGAGGGGGTGTAACGCCCTGGATTCGATGCGCCAGATGTCTGCCAGTTATTCGACGTCATTGCCATGTCATTTGCTTGCATGTTGCAATTTATCATGTCATCATGTGCAACTCATTTTGCATACATGTTTGTCTCATGCATCCGAGCATTTTCCCCGTTGTCCATTTTGCAATCCGACACTCCTATGTTCCCCGACGCCCCTTTTGCCTCTTTTCGTGTGCGGGTGTTAAACGTTCTTGGAATGGACCGAGTCTTGCCAAGTGGCCTTGGTACACCACCGGTAGACCGCCTGTCAAGTTTCGTGCCATTTGGAGTCCGTTTGATACTCCAACGGTTAACCGGGGAACCGTAAAGGCCTCGTGTGTGTTGCAGCCCAACACCCCTTCAAAGTGGCCCAAAACCCATCCAAACCCCCTCCATGCTCTCGGTCGTTCGATCACGATCGTGTGGGCAAAAACCGTGCCCCATTTGGACTCTCCTAGCTCCCTCTACCTATAAAATAGTCCCCTCCCCCGAGATTCGCGGATGAACCCTAGCCAAGCCTCTCCCCGCGCCGCCGGACAAATCCTCCCGTGCCGGACATGTCTGCTGGCCACGTCGCCCTGACCAACCGCAAGCCGCCACGTCACCCCCCGCCTCCTGCACCAACCACTGCCCGCCACCTCACCCGCGCCCCGCGCCCACTTCGCCGCGGCCCGCGGAGCCCATCGCGGGCTCGCGCAGGCCCGCCC